>NC_080636.1:55784499-56084499 GCF_027579445.1 Ammospiza nelsoni
ACAGAAATGCATACCTAATTCCTATACAGATAGAACTTTAAATCCATGCTAAAGGGTTGTATTAAATGCCTGAAGATACCTACAGATGTTTTTTGTAGCCTCACAACACTATTTTACAGTCTTTAATTTCTGTTAAGCATATTTAATTAATTTTGCCTATTAATGCTGTGTCATCTGAGAGGAAACTTCTCAAGCAACTCTCTCCCTATGACATCTCTGCGTTCTTTTGACACATTTCATATGCCGATTCTGAAAACCTGGTATTTGCACTGATTACCCACCCTAAAATCTAAATTGGAAAGAACAGAGCTGGGGGAGGTGACTTAGATGTGCATTGAACTCAGAAAGGAATCTGAACAGAGCCATTGGTAAATGCCTGAAATACCACACAGCAGATATCAATAGCTGCAACATTAAGATAAAGACATCTTGGTGACCTGGGGGACAAATGATCAAGTCATACTGCTCGTAGACAGCAGTATCAATGTGTTCCAAAATTAGCACTACTAAATGCAAAATCACCAGGAGTGGGGATTAGCATCAGTCAGCTTCTTAAGAACTATTTTTCTACTTACACAGCAATTTAATAATGTTAATGGTGAGAGGAACTGAGCTGCCATGACTATCAGCTAATTGCATTAACATGTACAAAACACCATAAAAATTTCATGCAACATCTGTTTAGCAACCATTCATCATGGACATGTTAACAAAATCCATTATTTGCACCACTCCATCAACTACCAGAAATCATACATATTTTGCTGTTGCCAGCTTATTTAAAGTTCTTATTATCTACAACTAGCAGGTTATCTGTAGGCTCTAAAACACAGAATTAAAGCAAAATAATATTAATTTTGTAAAAAATATGGTTTCAGGCTTCATTGTAAATGCAAAAGCCACCCAGACCCATTCATATGCAAAAGGCTCAGTATTACAGTTTCTAAAGCCCAGACATTAAGCCAAGATGAAGGCTGTTGTGTTAACCAGAATTACCTCAGGACAATGGGCCCTAAAAGCCATAAGAAGTTAAAAATATCATAGTAGTAAAAAAAAAAGAGGTTATTAATTTCTACATAAATGTACTGCTTCCATTGGATGTCCACCAGTCAAGGATGAGAGCATCCAGACTGTGCCTCCTCATGCCACAAATCACTGTTCATGTCCAGGGTACATCTTCTCCCCTTGGGAAACACTCTATATTCCACCAGAACACAAATTCTGTGAGTGGCACTCTAGCAGGCACTGCTTTCTGCTACCCATCTCACTTCAAAGCAGTCAGATACATTTAACTGACACCTGTTTAAATCTTTTTCATCAGCTTCATCAAGGCTGAAAGTGTCACCAGAGCATTCATTCCATCACCCTTGGTGGGTCCTTTCATCACCCTACATGACACATCTACAAGTAAGCGTTCTATCTCCCTACAGAAACATTTCAGTGACTTGGAGCTAGACCTTACTGGAGAAACACTTGCAGTTTTTGACAACAACTCTATTGAGATTACATGAGAAATCTGAAAACAATTCCTCATCTCCCAAAGGTACACCAAAACCATCCTAAAGAAACTGTCAGAACCAAAATTACTTATTATGTATGACATATGGATTGAAATTATTAGCAGACTTAAGACAGTTAAAGCTACAAAGAATTTTTAAAAAGACTATTTGACATTGTTCTCACTATTTTCCTGTCCAAGAATAAAGAGATATATGACAAAATGTCTGTGATGACTCTCCTCAGACTTCTTCAGTCATGTCAAAGAGAAACAAAAAAAACCTTTCCTCTCCCCCCACACCAAATCTAAGAGATGGAAAACATTAGTTACAAAAATCAGTCCAAAATTGTGGATTTTGTGGTAGTGAAACAGATTTTGCCATTTTAAATAGCGCTCAGAACACTGCATGTGTAGGGTCTTTTTTAAAATTATTTTGCTATATTAACACTTCCTCTGAAACCACATTCTGAATGTGCTCCATCTGATAACTGTGCAATGCAGAAATTATACACTTGGAAAACTCATTATAAGATGACAGCATTATGTTAATGTGTACTAAAAATTGCTACAAGTTGTAACTTCAATTTTCCCTGCCTCCCCCCTCCAAAAAGAAAAAAAAAAAAAAAGAGAAGGTAAAAAAAATCAGCATGCACTTCTGCATTAAGCATCTTTTGGCTTTTTTTTTTTTTTTTTGCCAAGAAGTATGACTTAATAAGATAATACATTGTTGACTCACCACAGCATGTGCTATGTCTCATCTATAGGAAATAGTTCAAAGGCATCAACTTCATGCATGGGTTGCCATAGCTGATATTTGAGTCTGGCCTGCTGTTGGTACAGGTTTCTAATACTAGCCCTAAGCACAAAAAAGAGAAAGAAATATTTGGGGTTTATTTTTCAAGTCCGATTGACACAGAAAATTTCAGAAAACTAAACTAACCTGGAATATCAATATCTGCACATTATATAACAAAGAATTTAGATTTTCCTCTGATAATACCATAATGCATCCCATTCAGGCAGTATCTGTACCATAAATTTCCTTTCTTCCACACAAAGAAAAAAGGCAGGAGACAGAAAATAATGCAGAATGTTAAGTGCTGTTTAAATGGGAGAAGTGTGTCACAGCTATTCTCCCACCAGTAAAAAAGAACAGGAAAAAAAAATCAAGGCCTTAGTGCTCAAGAGCACATGTTCAAGACTGTTCCGATTGAAACAGATGGTACTAAAAAAAAAAAAACAAAACATAAAACTGATCTAAAATAATTATTTTTGTTTCTATACTATCTATCTTTCTCAGGCCAGATCATCAATTTTTTCTTTGGAAAGAGGAAGAGCAGAAATTTCACCTATTACAAATTGAGATATGGACACAGTCACCTGCCACCAATACTTGGGGATGGAAATTAAATTTGACTTGTGACATTATTAACAGCTTGAAAAATTGTGTGATATGGATACATATAGGCATCAGGAAAGGCCTGTGAATTAATGCTGTTTATCAAATAAGCATCCTGTTAAAAACAAAGCATGTGACAAAAAAGTTTAACTGACAAAGCACATGCAGGCAAGAAACCTACAGACAACCTCAAGAACTGTAGGAAAAAGCAAATGCTGTGGTATTAAGATAGTGAATAAGAGAAGTAAAAATCAAACATGGTGTTCTGGAACCTAACCAGTGAACAAAATGAAGTGATTACTTTTAAGTATAAGGTTTGATCTGTACCCCAACATGCTTTCAAGTACCTGAGAACTAAAACTTTGTACTAAGAACAGCAAATGAAAAATCCTCATGAGAAAACAACTCCTTAACCAAAAAGAGCCCAACTCAGGCTCCTGAAATCCCACCCTCAAATTACAGTTCCTAATTTGTTGGGCTATTGATCTGTTAGTGTAGAATCCTGATGAAGCAGCTATTGACTTGACTGGAAGGCTCTTCTGGACCTCCAACTTTTACGGAATATTACCTCATAAAAGTCCTGAGAGAGTCCAACAGACTCCAAAATGGGTGTTAGATCAGGTCCTAACACATCCCAAATTTCCCATGTCACTGCTGTGATGTGAGCAAGGGGCTGCACTCACAGGGCCATCAACATGGTCTTGCTCTTAGATGGGAGAAAAACCCAGAACCTGCCTGAAAACACAACAGTGGCTTTGCCTTTTTCTTGATGTAAAAAGACACTGCCCTGTGCCCCAGGCATAGTCAGGAAGATCCTAGGGTACAATAAAGCCCATGAATTCACATCCTTTGTGTCGAAACGAAACTGAAAACATGCCACCATCACTAGTGAGTTCACACACTGAAACTTCTACCTGAAATCTCACTGTATAATAAACCAATAAGACGAGAACATTTTGGGATTTGAATTTCCTGCCTTTCTCTTCTAACAGCTAGCCAAGACTAACTCTAAAGCTTGCTAACAAAGCTACAGCTATCAGGCTAAAACACAGCAGAGCAGCTCAAGAAGAGTTGTGTGACTTTCATAAACAGTGGAGAGGGGACCAGGAAATTCCATCCCATTCCCTCTACTGCTTTTGATTTCTACTTTAATCACTGGTGGTCCTTTCATGAGGGTTCATTTTCCTTGCAAGTAGCCTTCAAAACAGTAAGTGTCCAAGAATCATAGAAAAGGAGTATACACGCACATACACTGACTATATATATTATATATATATACTGAATATATACATGTTATATATTCAGTATATATATAATATTTAATATAGTATATATATATTAGTGTGTATATATATCCGTATATATATTATATATAATATATACATATTCAGTATTGTAGGTTCAATGAAGCCTCTCTCCTTTACTCCTGATGACATAACAGAGCAGCAAGTATGGTGATTCTGCAATCACTAGGCTTTCAGGACATCATTTCTAGTACTGCTATTAATGTAAGCTCCAAAAGTAATCACTGGAGTGGGAGGGGCTATGAGTATAAAATGCTTGTGACAAAACCCTCAAAAATGACAAAAAACCCAAAAATTTACTAGGATTTGAAAATTTATCAACAAGCCGGTGATATTTTTTGTAATTTGGAATTGTGCAAGGAACTGGGTAGTATCTACTGAACAACAGTTTAAGAGATTGCCAGTTTTAAAGCTGGAGGCCTTTCCCTAAATGCAGCTTTTCTCTCTTCCAAGTCTTAAGAAAATTATGATGCTGTCTGCAAAAGCAATGCTAAAATCACCCTCCTTTGGGCCTGCTTTAGCCCTCCTTTAAATTGGATGAATTTTGCAATGAACTGTAAACTACAATGAACTTCATGACCTTCTCCAATACCATGGCAGTGAAATTTTGATAACTCTCTCTTTGCATTCCCAAGCCAGATTTGGTACTGTAATACTGTTTGAAGGTGTATTGATCCAGTACTGTTAAATCACTAAAAAACAGCTGCAAACATGCCAGCCACTGACAGCAGGGAAAAAAGCCCCAAACCTACAAGAAAACACTCATCCCTGTCATCTGCTTATAGAAACCTGTGTGTGCACTGAAGGAGCTTTTTAACAATGAGAAGGACATTTTCCAAGGAGGCAGACAGGCAGCTAAGTTAACTTATTTTTCATGGTAAATGATTTCTGTCCTTATCCTATTTAGGAACATCCTTGTAATCTTAACCCTCCTCAACAAAACCATAATTACAACAGGACCCTGAAAAATTATGCATACTCTGAAACAGCAGAAGAGAGCTATGAGCAAGACTGCAGTTTATTGAGAGTCAGGGAAAAAGAATATTGTTTAATGGCTGAGGTCAAATCACCTTTGTCGTTCACATCCGCATCCCTGTAAGACAAAGTCATTAGCTAAGCCAACTGAAAGGGTATTCCTGTGCCACCATTCCTAGCAGGAAGAGAGCAGACAGCCAGAGGATCACAGAAGAAAATATTGCTCCAGTGCTCCTGACCAGTGATTACACAGCATTGTACTGAAAGAAGGCTAAAACAGGGGGGGTTTGGTGCACCCCATTTTCCCCAAGGCCCGGGGAAAGAAGATAGGTTACACAGGGGCAAAGACAAACAGCCCTGTGCCATACCTGCACCAGCCTGTTCTGTCTTTACCCTTCTCTTTTGCTAAAGCTGGGCTTGCAGGACAACCTCTGTGTCCTCCATCAAGCTGATTTCAGACTCCTCTGATTAGTTACAATACACTTATTTGCATGTTCCTCCCAATACATTTCTACTCTGTGCCATAATTTCCCTCAAAATTTGTATTTCCACATAGTGTCAGTTTGCCCCTGTAGAAGTCTCTGATAAAACTTACAGTGAACATATCAGAGGAGGGGAAAGTTGCACTGAGATATCAGGAAGCTCTGCAGCAAAAGGAGCCCATGTAAACAAGCTGACAATCCCCCAGCACACGAATGCTGTGAAACATGCCCATCATGGTTCACTGGGAGCACAGCCTGCTTATTAAACAATGCTGTAACAATTAATTATCCAAGGCAAATTTCTGTTATTTCTAATAATGTCACTTCTGCTGTAAAAAACAAAACCAACATTTCATCCTGTAGCAGTAGCTTTTTCTGCCAGAGGATCTCCCTGCAAAGCAACATTGATTTCACTGCAGCATCTACAGATTGTTAATTCTCTTTTGCAAAATAACTGGCCCATAGATTGCTGTAAACACTTCTCCTGAAAGCTCTGTGGTTCTGTTAAACCCAGTGGGCTGAGTTGTTCACTTGAATGCAAGCAATGTGGAAGAGTGATGATTAAAGGCTACTTTCTTAAAAACAACCCCCACCCCCACATCCAACAAGGTCTGTCAAACATTTCCACATGCACACTTTCTTTTGGCATTCAATCACTCCGCAAAAGGCCAAGACTTCTGTCCTCTGAATCTTCCAGCTCCCTGTCCTCTCTTTATTTTTCCACATTGAAATTTTCCACAGTTGTTTATGGATGGATTACCATACACCCCTCACAACACCCTCATCTTCCTCCTGAGCCGCAAGCCAAGGCACCTCCTTCCCCCCAAAGCCCGCGGGCAGCGTTAGAGGCGATGAGGCAGAGTAAACCCCAGTGTTTACAGGAGCCAGCTGGTGAAGCAGCAGCAGCACCACAGTGCCATGCCCGGCGTGCCCCTGCCCCGCTCCACTGTCACCCACAGCGCCCAACACCAACGCTGGTACCCACCCGCACAGACAGGAAAATGATGCTCCTCCGGCCACAAAATGGACAGGTGCAGCCTCCTTGCTTCGCTTAGCTGTTCACTTCATTAACCTCTCTCTCTCCCCCTCTCCCCTGCTTTAATATTTTTTTTTCCTCCTCAAGCAGCAATCAATATTCATCACCCCACCCTGCGAAAGCAGTTAGTCAAAGAATATTAGCATCCGCCACCTACCATTCCTTGCTCGCCAGCTATTCTCCTCGTCCAGAAACCTTTTCCCCAAACTGCGACTTTAGGTGGTATTTTAAAATCACATTCCAAACAGTGCCGAGGAAAAAAAATGGGCTATTTATAACAATAGAGAGGGGGGGAAAAAAAAGGAAAAAAAAGGAAAAGAAAAAAAAAAATGGGCAGTTGGTTTCAAGGGAAATCACCGTTTTCCTTTAAAGAACTGAATAAAAGCCTGGGGAAGAGGGTAGAAGAGAACAGAAAAAGGGGAGGCAAAATGTCTGATAATAATGAAATAAAAGGGGAGGGGGGGAAGAGTGGCTTGCTGAATCACGCTCTTTCACTGCCTGGAAACCATTGTGCAGCGTGATGCTGGCTGTACCATTGTGGAACCTACCAGAGGAGACAGGCAGAGAGCTTGGGGAATGGGGCTGCTATGGCAACTGAAAGGAGCACACATGACGTCAAAGCACACAGAGGTCTCGCAGGGGGAGGGAGAGAAAAATCTAATCTGCAGCCACAGCCATGGTATCTCCTGGAGAATCAGGGGATAGAGCAGCCTGCAAAGGGAAGCTGAGCAGCCTCCTGTAGCACTCAGCAGCAGCAGCAGCTCAGACATCTGCAGTACAGAGGGAAGAGGTAATAGCAGTGTGGATCTGCTCTTTCATTTACATTACCTGCTAGACAAAGGCATAAATGCTCATCACCCTAAAAATGCAAACACCTTTAAAATTCAATCAAGCTTCAGCCTGGCAGAGGGATTTAAAAAAATAATAAAATTACAACACATTTTGTCCACAGCTATTGAACACAGATACTGTTCGAATGAACAAGCACTGCAGCTCTCTGAGTCCCTCAGAAGCCCAAGGACCTGCTAAAGATCTCCCCATCAGCAGTAGCCTGTGCCCACTGCTAGACTGCCACAAATCCCACTTCTGAAAACTACCACTGCACAGAGGAACTATTGCATTTTTTGCTCACAGAACCAAGCAGATTCAGTGATGACTTCTGATGCCCTCCAGTTTAAAAATTGAGCAGATAACATTTCTTCTGCACATATCAAACTGCAGGATGTCTTCTCTCATCTGACATAAAACAGCAAAAAGAGTACACTGGAAGGCTACTACACGTCCATGAGATTTAGGCTGGGATAAGAGCTAGTCAGAAATATTATCATACAATCATAGAATGGTTTGAGTTGGGAGCAACCTTAAAGATCACTCAGTTCAAATATCCCTGGGCAGGGATGTCATTGATTTGATCAGATTGCTCAGAACCCCACCCAACCTGGACTTGCACATTGCCAGGGATGGGACATCCAGTCTTTCATTCATCTTTCATCCATCCATCATTCTTAATATCTAACCTAAACCTGCTCTCTTTCAGTTTGAAGCCATTCCCCCTCATCCCATCACTCCAGGCCCTTGTAAAAAGTCCCTCTCCATCCTTCCTGTAGGCTCCCTTCAGGTTATAGAAGGCCACAGTTAGGTCACCCCAAAGACTGCTCCAGGCTGAACAATCCCAATCCCCTTCTGCCTTTCCTCCTATTATGGTGACATTCTATCTTGCCAAAAATACCCTTTCAAAGAATCAAACCATTTTCTTCAGTATATCAATTTCATTGGTCAAAAGAACACCAAGGAACTCATTGCAGCTTTCTGGCCACTGGTCTGAATATTCCACAGGTTTTACCACACCCAGAGCCAAACACAGTCCTGTGTGACCAGGAACTCAAACACAGAGGTTATCTAACCCAGGCTGGGCAACTCTTGCTTTCCTCAGGGCCATCCAAGTGCCTTTACCAGCCCATACATTGACATATGGCATGACACACAAACATTTAAATCGTTTAACCTGACTGCAGACAGCAAAGTAAATGGCTGTGACAGGCCCCTGAGTTATTGGTTGCCCATTCTTGCCTACGTATACTACTCCCCCTTCTCCATCAGCCTGTTTCTTATTTTTTGGATGTGAAGGATTTTGTTTTAATTCATGCATCATTCCTGCATACATAAATACATGCATGATGGTCTGAACACATTTAGTTGCAGCGAGAAAAAATTCTATAGTTCCAACTTTCACACAGCTGCCTTTCCCCCCTATTTACCTAACAGTTCCACCACAAGCCAACCATCACCACAGAAAGGCCTCCCCAAACTCCACATATTACCAAGAGAAGACGTGAAGATGTCCTGCCATTGTCACCAGTGCCCTGCGGAGGCACAAAGGGCAGCAGGGCACAACTTCCACTGCAGTTTGGGAATGTCTGCACAGTAGAAGCAAGCAATAAGCCAGATAAATGTGTCAAGCTACTGGTCTCAGTACTGGTCTTCTTCAACAACTCACTATTTTTAGGTAAAAAAACCAGGATGAAATTACCTGTCTGAAAGATTTTTTTTCTTAAAATATATCCATACACATATTTTTCTGCATTACAAAAACATTCAGCGTACAATAAATTTAAATTTCATAGGGAAAAAAACCCAACAAACCAACAACCCCACACTATTGTGTGAGTCAGGAAAATACCTTTGAAAATACCACTAACTGACCACTCACTGGTGCAGAAGGGATTAAGGGTGGCTGCTTCTGACATAATTACAGGAGTGGGGTTGGAGAAACAGAGAGGAGACAAAGAGCCTAATCTTCTGCAGCAGTCACAGAAGCTTTGGAGTGCCATTAGGATACTTGCCCATGAAACAATGTATCTAATGGAAAATAGTGGCTTTTCAAATGCTTCTTTCCCCAATCAAGGGATGCTGCTTCCTCAAGCTCAACACCTATTCTCTCCACATTCATCTCAGGTGATTACAGTGTCCTCCCAAGACGCTTTACTGGCCGGGCCAAGATACAGCAAGGTGCCACAAAACGCATTCCACACCGGAATCAGGCCTCAGCTAAACACTGTAATGGCCTGACACAGTGCATCAGACTGGCATCCAACGATTTAAACAGATCATTTTTGGCACCAGTTTCCCAGAATAGCTGCCCCAGTCTTAACTGGTGGCTATGCTCTCTGTGACAGGTGAGGCCAGAAGTGGCTATGGTCTAAATTTAAGGTCGACTGGATGTGAGCAGATGTTTACAGCACAAAATTAGCTACAAAGGTCACAATGAGCCAACTAAATTAATTTCAGCTAAGCTCTTGGACCTCCTCTTTGTGCCTCTAAAGCATTCAGCGTTGGTCCTCCTTAGTACAAAAATAATTTCACTTCAAAGGCAAATTCTGCATACAATTTGTATCCCAGGAGATGAAAGCTGGACTGTACCTCTGTCACTGATATTCATGAGACGCACTGGGAGCATGTTTCTCCCAGAGCCTGCTGCATGGATGGCTGAATGTAGCTACTCCTAAATTGCCACAGTTTGCAATCCAGCTCATCAAAGCAATCTGAACTTGGTGATGGCTTCATACAGTTGTTGCAAACTGTGATGGTTTAAGAGCTGCCACACGCCCCCTTCAGCTCTGTCGGCCTTACAGGGGTCATATTGCTCTGAATCACATTAAATTAAGGCCACTACAATAAAATCCTAGTGAGCAAGCATCTTCATGTTTTAAGGCATAAAGCAACAAACCAAACTCTGAACAAATTCTTCCACCCAAGTCAGTGCTACCGCCAGGACTAAGGGATTTCTCAACATCACTTTCAGCCACAGATTTTTATGATTCCAGCCTGATGCAATGCTGCAGTCTCCAGTGGAACAGTGAAGACTGTGCCAGGCTCTCCATGGAACCAGCCACTGCTGTTCTCCCCAGGTATGTACCCACTGTACACGAAATCCAAGTGTGTCTTTGTTCAAAAATTATTCTTCAAGAAGGGTGCAATATAACCAACCCTTGTTTTGCATCTCTCCTTTGTCTGCCATACAAGCCTCCACTGTACTGAACTTCTCCACTAGTTTTTAACAAAATCCAAACATTTGCAATGCTTTCTTATTCAGTCTCATTATCAAGGAAAAATTACTGATGAACATTGACCTGGACTTTTCCCCAAGACAAAAGAAATAATAATCTTGGATTTTGTGTTCACCTCCATCAAGAGGCCTTCAAAGCCATTATATTTTCTACATTGTCATTATGCCAATGGTTGAGAAAGGCTTTTAAAAAAATGGAAGAAAGCTACACATACTCCTTAATCTCTTCCACCCCCTTTCCTCCCACTACCTCTTCACTGCTACTTTATAAAGAAGTGGACATTTTAACCTCAGGATTTCTCTTACTTTGATATGCAGGTGGACAAATGTAACAGAACTAAACTGAGATGGAGTATTAACTATGACCAGCATCAGGTCAGCTTTCTATATAACTGAGGTGGTAAAGCACAATGTAAACCTTCCTGTTACCTTCCTGAGGCCTGACCCACACAGAGATGCTGCAATTACAAAGCGTAATTGGAGACAAAGCCGGGTAATTGAGAACAGGCAGTGATACCACAGGGCAGGGCACGGCTTTTGGACAAGTCCACTTGATTCATTTATTCACAGGGGAGGTTTTAAGTGAAAGAAACAGTGAATCAACACAACAGATGCACCCAGAAGTATTCTTAAAACACAGACTGATTAACAATAAGAGATCTAAGGAGTTGCACGGATCACTTGCTTGTACTTTGTACAAACAAGAACAAAATCCAGCAGATATCTGACCAAAATGCATTATTTTAGATACTGAAATCCTAGCTTAGATGTAGTAGAGAATAAGAGCAAATTCAGAAAAAATGGTTCTTCAAGTCAAGAGTGCTTTTCATTACCCATACAGTCCTAAATCAAATCTAAGATAGGACAAAACAAATCTTGGCAGATGTGCATTGAGCAGCAAAACCACAGGCAGTAACACAGGGGAAATGTGCACATAAATGCATGCACATGAATACACAAAATTGAAGGGTTCAAGCTTTTATATTCATCAACATTAGAAAAAGGATGTCGTGATAGCAAGCCCATAAACATGAAACAGTAAGATGCACATATGTCACCAGCAGTTAATTAGATGCACAAAACTGGACTGTTAACTACTTACTTCAGTAAAGGGAATGAACTTAACAAATAACTTCAAGCATCCAAGTGTTAGAGAAACAGGACTGTCTCACTGTACATGAAACTATTACATCTGTACTTTCAATTACTGCATCGTTATGTAAAATATTTTACTACTTATTTGATGACACACATATCAAAATAATAACTTTGGTACACAATAATACTGTTGCCATTTTTGAAACTGCTTTGTCGGCTGTCAAGGGCGGCATGTCCTGTAAAACTCTAGCAAATAAATGTACCCTAAAATGCACTAATATAATTTTGAATCAATTTATCATGGATGTTTTGTTGTTCTAATGATATAAAACATTACATAAAGTGCTAAAGGTGCCATAAACCAAATGCTTACTATGAAAAAGAAAACAACCTTAATTCTAAATTGCCATCTGAAGGTAATGCCATGAACTGCTCAAGTCTTATTTAATTTTAAAAATTGCCACTTCCTGTATTCAGTAATTCTTCCAGAGCGCATGATTTCATGCTCAATTTTCCCTGCAGAGATCCATAAGGCACGTATGAAGGATTCAATTACAAATGATTCCAGTACAATAGAGCACGAAACAGAATTTAAACTTGTTTCAGTATGCAAACAAACAGAAACCAGTCCCTCCCCCAGATGAGTACATTCCCTATTTACACAACATGAACACACAGCCATCATTTACAACATTTCACAGGTTTACCTGAAAACCAGGACACACTTCCAGCTGACTCCTGTGAAAAATTCCACACTGTCAGTTCACTTTGCTACGACCATAAAATTGAATCAGACTGCGACAGATGGTGTCCAGCCTGTCTGAAGATATTGTCTGTGGTATAAATATTGATGATTTCAATAAGTTGTGCTCCAAATATACATTTTGAAACATACAGATTCCTATCTTGAGCTAACAGTAAAAACTTTGGCTATATTACCATGACAATAGTATGTTCCCCAAGGTAGGATTTAGAAGATATGGGCCAAATAATTCTCTTGGCTAAAAGATGTTGTATTCAAACTTACTGAAATGGGAAAATAATGCATTAGTAGATTTAGTCAACTACATGGATTTCAGCACCCTGCTGAGAGATGGCTCAACCTCCTCTGCTACTGAAAACTCTGGCTCCTGGGTTGCTTCAGAAACTTTTAATATACTGCCTTTTCTTATAAAATCTTTCTTGGTACATAACCTGCTTGGGAATTGTTTCATTTCTCAAATTTAATTCTCACATAAGAGCTTGAACCACTCATCGATTTTTTTCTCAAGCTCACCAGGTGATGCTTTCATTTACCAAGTCCTGATTACACATTTCTTGCACATAAGCAAGTCTCTGCTCCCACAAGGAAACCAAACAGTTCCAACTAAGACTACACACTAAGATTATATAATGTCAGAATTAGCAGTACATGATTTTTTTTTTTAAAGGAATTGGGCTGACTGCCTCCATGCACTTGGTTCCCCCAAGTATTACTTCCAAATACGTGATTTCAAAGGTGTTCTTGTTCCCCTTTGGGAACAGAGTGATCACAAAATGGAAAAAGCATTTTTGGATGTTGTATTTTATCTCAGCCCTGACCCAAGAAATAGGTCAGAAATGTTTCACTAAACTAGGGAGTTGTAAAGGCTGCAGCTCATAGAGACACAAACCAGCCCCGAGGACTCAGCACTGCCTGTGAGTTAAAAAGAAGTAGAACAGCCAAACTTTCATTTGATTTGTACAAATTTCATTCACAGCAAAACACAGTGAGATAAGGCAGGGCAGCTACCCAGTGCAACATCCATGAGATGCACCATCTCAAAGCATGTAAAAATTCCCTCCACCACTCCTGCTTTCCACACTTGATGCCTCAGGAATGCTTGTGATGCTCTCAAACGCTGGACAAAGGCAGGAGAGTGTGAATTACACATGATGCTGCACCAGCACTCGCATGTACCCATCCCACCTGAGGCAGCACTGCCCAAGGGAGCCTTGGCTGCCCCACCTCAGCAGGAGCAGCTCACCCTGCACCCTCTGTGCCACACAGGCTGGCATGGGGCTAAGAAACCACCTGAAAAACCACATTTCCTCTCCCTCCCACAGCTCCTCAAGTAATCCAAGGCCACTGTTGGAATGGGTACAAACACAATTTAACGTCACACTTGGATCCTGTTTGCCAAGACACATCTGAAGATAAACAGAATAAGACCCTTGGGGTTGTTGCTTCCATAGTGTGCTCAGATGCTGCTGTCATACAGCACTGTGCAGGTCTGTCAAAGCTACACTTTAAACACCATATTTCAATATTGATTCTGGAACAAAGCAGCAGCTAAGTGAGGACAATGCACAAACTGGCTCTGCTCGACAGCTCCATAATTGCCCAAAGGTGCAGAACAGAGATGTGAAAAGAGAGTAATTCCAAGACAGCACATTTCAATTTTAGAATTGAAGTAATAGCTCAGATATAACAGAGCTATTCATGTTTTCCAGGCATTCTCATTCCACTTAGGCATTGTTCATGCTTCTAGCCCTTCCCCTTCATCATTGCCTCAGCATTCTTCATTTCATCCCGCCCTATTGCAAAGAATGCTCAGAAACAGTAAGAAAAAAACAAAACCCCAAACCCCCAAAAATTTATACACTCGTGAAAATCCTGCCAAGGCCAGAGAAATATAAGGATCCTAATCTGTTACCTCACTGAAAAAATAGAGACATGGTGTGATCAATGTCTGTTTTCCTACACTGGAATAAAATATCTGATCTATGCAGTCATGTAATCTTGTAAATCAGGGTAAACCTACAGCCAGCAATTGGAATATCAATCTAGGCAAAGCTGGAAAACAAAAAAAAAAAAGTCCATAACACCATGTTCTGAAAGTTATGCCAAAACTGGCAGGCCTCAGTCTAATACTGCATTGTTTCTGCTGACAGGAAAGTCAAGACCATAACCTGCCTCAAGGTTTAAAGACTTAGACAACCACTTCTGTTGACTGAGAATAGTTTGCAGAGGCCAGTTCTCAAAGGATTATTCTTATAACTGATCTAATTTCATCACTGAAGAGGGACTGCAACATCCTAGGATGTTTATGGTGAGGAAGAGGCAAAATATTCCTATTTATTAAGTCAAAAGGAAGTTAAGAAAGCTTGAAATTCAGGACTGACACCTACTGAACTAGACCACTGACTGCTGGAAATCAAAAACAGAACCAAAGTCAGTATCTGCAGAAAATTCTATGATCTGCCTTCAAGAGAGAAAGAGAGGTTCAAAATCATAGTTCAGCAACTGGCCATTTTAGAGAAGGAAATAACACTGGGTATCTGTATTTGAGGCCTAAGAATTAACATATTGTGGGGATTGTTATCATTATATTGCAAGAGTTCTATTGCCATATTGCTAGAGTTTTCTACCTCCTTGATGTTTCTTGTAGTCATCTCCTCTAAGCACTGACTCTTCCTTGTCCTCACAGTCACCAACTGACTCCAGTTCCCTCAACCAGCCAATCCACTCTTTTATGACACTGTTCTTGTTGGCTACAGCTGTGGCCTGTTAAAATCAGGCCTGCTCCTAATCTCTAATAATTAACCCAGCTGAAACTCCTTAGGGGGTAAGATGACTTTCTATACTACCTTCCTTTATCTATATTCTATTCCCCTACAGGGATGGATTTATCTACAGTGGTTCTTGCTGAGGGCCACTACAAACTCCTGTGACACCCTGTGTTTATTTTACTTGAGCTGAAATCCAGGACAAAACCCAGAAACACTTCTGACTGACACTTACCTGGCAGGTCTCTCTCCTGTGGTTTCCCCCCAGTGATTTGTCTGATTTGCCCTGGACTCAAGCAAAACAAACACATTATGGAAATCATACACTTTGAATCCAAACAACCCTCGTGGATGAGCTGGACTTCTTGCATCTTATGGAGTAGGATTCTGTCATTTCCTGGTGAGCACTTGATGGTGTTTGAGACACCATTTGAAGGCCAGGACAACCTGCACAGGCTTGGACACCAAGGAGAGCTACATCGCTCCTGAACTAGCATACAGATAACAAAGAAAATTCCCTGTGGCACTTCACATCCCACTGGGATCTGTGTTTGTGCACCTGATTTAGGCTCCTCATGTCCTGGGATATCAACCCCACACCAGCCAGCTGCCTGTTGTCAGCTCCAAGTCAGGCTGCAATTTATGACACACTCCAACTTACCTTCCACTGTTATCTATGGCTTGGAAGACACCCATGAAACATCTCTTGTTTCCTCTTCTTTTGATCCCAGATTCTAGGTGTAATCTTGACATGGATTCCTCTCAAGCACAGCACTTTTCCTCCCAAAACAAAGCACCAGGTGCCCCAATGAATCCTTGTCAATCAGTGAAGTTCTTTCATCTGCATGCAGTGTCATTTAGAGTCATTACCAAGGCATTAAACCATCCAGCAGGTGACAGCTGACACGCATTCTGCAAAGCGGCTTTGGGATGAAAGACATCATAGGCATTAAAAAACATTAAGTTTAATACTGTAATATAACTACTGTTAATAACATCACTTTGAACTGGTAGCACCTTCACATGAAGAATGTCACATTCACCTTTTTCTCAAATGGAAGATTCACAAGAAAGGAACATTCTAATATTTTTAAAAATTAATTCCTGAAATCAAGAAAAGTACTTGAAATTCCTATGAAATAATAGAATTAATCAGAAATTAGTGAGAAAGCCTCTTGAAGGAAACAAAAACATAGATGGTGGCAGCTAAAAGTTATTTACAATGGACATCAGTGATCACTGCACAGATTCAATAAATCAAGTTTACACAAACAGAAATTATAGGGTGCTTCCATATCTTTGTTTCAAGTGACTTTTCTTAAGTAAAGTTTTAACAATTTCCAATTGCAAGCATATTTCTTAACCTCAGCACAGAAATAGCTGTGCTGTCTTTTGAGTGCTTCTGTAGGTATAATCTTAACAATTGTTATAAAAAATTCAAAGCTGCTGCACTTTTGCATCTGGTCAGCCTTTTTTTTTTTTTACCTTTAGGATAGAAATATATTTTGCCTATATCTTCAACAGTTCTCAAAGAATCTCATAACCTGCATTGTTGCAGGTAACTGCTTTCTGAAGAGGTGCTCTAATTAACACAGAAAATTCTTGGAAATGAGGAGTTCAAAGGTTTTGTGCTAACAAAGCATGAAAAAGAAAAGCAAATTACCATTACCAAGAGTTACCATTACTGCCAGCAGTAATGGTAACATGGAAATTGATGCCAAAAGTAAGTAAATCTTAATTTTTAGTGGTTACCCAGCAAAGGTTTATAATAATGACTTTTTTTTTTTCAATTGGCAGTGAAAGGATTGGGAAAGAAGACATGTGAAAAAAATCCAATTCTTCAAATGTTAACTGGAAAAGAAAGCATTGAAAATCCATGAAATTCCTATTAAAGTCATGACATTTCACGTCACTCTCCCCCTTAGACAAGCAGCAAGGGAGGAGAACAAATTCCAAAGTAATTTTAGCTTCTTTCCCATCACAGGAAAAAAAATAAAAGAATCGCACAACAGATGGACAAAATGCTATATAACGAAACCTTCATGCTGGGGACTGTACTCAATACGTGCCATAAATAGCCACCTCAAATCTGCCCCAGATCACTTCACCAAACCCAGCATTTACTACAGAGCCTCTTGTAAAATCCCTGGGCTCAGTGAGGAACCTGCACACCTAGGAGTGGCCCACTGACACATCTGTCTGCCAGGCCTGGGGCTCCCTTGGATGGAATCCAGATCCCGGAGCTACGATCCAAGGCTTCCCGTACCATGTCTGGGGAGGAACAGGCGTTCCAGCCAAGCTTATCTAAAGCTGCAGGCGTGAAGGATGACAAACAGCCAGTTATCTCAGAGGAAGCACTTTCCACTGCACTTGATCCAAATTCCTGTCTCTGTCCAGAACATAGACAGCCCATGTCTCCTCTCACAATCCTGGGTGCCTGCAGCTGCTCTTCGAATGGCCAGAGGACTCCTGTTTATTTTTGAAGTGCAGCTGGAAGAAGTTGCAGCACTTTTAGCTAATTGCTCAGTGGCATAACCACTTTCCCAGGCAGTGACAGGCTTGGATTCACTGCACAGAATTGAATGCAAAACCCCAAAATCAGAAAAATAAAGCACAGGGGAAATTGTAGCATTAATATTCTCTGAAAAAAATCCCTTCAGCCAGCATTTTTCTCCTGGGAAGCTGAGAAGCCTCAGAGAAAAGGAAAACAATTCTTATCTCATTTGCTTCTCCTGTGTTGTGCTCTGTGGAATGTGTCTGGAGATTGTTTCATTGGATTCTGGTGTGAGTTGTTTTGACTCTTTGGCCAATCAGGGCCAAGCTATGTCAGGATTCTGGAAAGAGTCACAAGTTTTCATTATTATCTTTTTAGCATTCAGTAAGTATCTTTTCTGTGTTCTTTAGTATAGTTTAGTATAGCATTCTTTAATATTATATAATATCATAAAGTAATAAATGAACCTTCTGAGAACATGGAGTCAGATTCATCATTCCTGCCTTCGTCCGGCATTCCCAGCAAATACAATAGGAAATAGCTCACAGAATCACAGGGTTGGAAGAGACCTTCAAGACCACTGAGTCCAACCCAGCCCTAAAACCTCAAGTAAACCATGGCACCAAGTGCCACATCCAATCTTTTTTTAAACACATCCAGGGATGGTGACTCCACCACTCCCCCAGGCAGACCATTCCAGTACTGTATCACTCTTTCTGTAAAAAACTTTTTCCTAACATCCAACCTATATTTCCCTTGGCACTGCTTGAGAATGTGTCCTCTGGTTCTGTCAGTTGCTGCCTGGAGAAAGAGACCAACCCCACCTGACCACAACCACCTTTCAGGAGATTGTACAGAGTGATAAGGTCACCACCGAGTCTCCTTTTCTCCAGGCTAAACACCCCCAGCTCCCTCAGTCATTCCTCACAGGGCTTCCAAACTCACTTGCACAGTTTTGCAAAAGCGGTAAAAGAGGACCCTTGGGTTTATTTCTACAACTGTTTAAGCAGAGAGAAGCAGATTTTGGAGCATCAAAAAATAACTCAGACCTGTGTTGAATGTGCGAAGCCACTGAGATGGCAGGCGTTGCCTTTCACATCCCTCCCTCTCTCTGGCTGCTTTTCCTAAATAAAGTATTCCCAGCTGCAGCCACAAAGAACCCAGTTTAACTGATATGAATGTTTTCAGCTCTGCCCTATTTCTCAATCCCTACATTTAAAAGAGATGTAGGTGATTATCTCATCTGATACATACAGAAGGGCACAGAATTTCAAGTGCCAAGATAAGGAAGTGATAAGGCTTTACAGCTTTGTGTGTTTAAAAACCCTCAGGTTGTGAACACTTGTCCTTCTCACCACTGCTCTGAATAGCAGAGGGAGAATGAGGGATAAACCACAGACCAACCTCAAAATTTCAAACAAGTGTCTTTGTTTTATCCTTAACTCCTAACAGCTGAAGATGAATAATTTATAAAAAATATTAGTCAAATATTAGATACATGATACTGTGGGTGTGGTCCAGGTCATCTGATGGTTTCCAATTGCTGCAGACTGGATAACATTTTCCTAGTTCATTATGTTTTCATTAACAATATCAGGTAACAGTTACTACCAAATATTTTACTTCCTGCCCTAGAAAACAGTTATGTGCTATGCCTGAATGAAATAATCAAAACCAAATTTTTTATAAATTATCCTATTGTTCCATTTCATAGTGCGTTCACTTTTTCCCTTCTGCTTTTTCTTGCATCCTTCATTTAAAACTTCATTACTTCAGAAAGAAGCAAACATTTTGAATTTAATTATTCCTGAAAATTGAGGTTTGGGGTTTTTTTCAATATTATTAAAGAAAGATTTTTAAGTAAAATGTTTATTGTCAGTACAGAATAAACCACCAACAGCTACAACACTGCTTCCCTCAGCCCAGTGGCCCCAGTATTGAAGCAGGCTGCCTTGGACAAGCTAAGAGGATGATTCAGATGTTTCTGCATGTGAGAGAGTAAATCAGACCCTTGGATAACTGAACCAACAAAAAAATAAAGACAAACTTTAACTCCAATGATTGCCTTGATTTAGTATTAATGAAATACTACATTTGTTTGGGTGTTTTTATAACTACCCTAGCACTTGTGAATCTAGATTATTTAAACTGTTAATATCCTGGGTTACAGTTCTTGATAACAGTTTGAAAGTTGATCAGAATAGGCCTGTTCTGATATGATCAACTGAGTGAAAAATGCCATTCTATAGTGGTTATCCTTGGGACTGGAGAGATTTCTTGTCAACAAAAACCTTGTGTAACTCTCCCATCCTTTCCAGAACACAGAAATTTCAAACCTCAGCAAGACTGAAACCTTGGTACCTAAAACAAAATGCAGGAAGTACAGATTCCAGAAGTCGCTTTCTGCGCCCCTTAACATTTCTCCAGGCAGAGAGGCCATTTTTATTCAGCAATGCTCATTGCTTTTCGCCAGCAATACCACAAGAGCAGCAGGTCCATTTTCATCTTCACAGAAAAGAAAACACCACAGTCCTGTGCAGCCGCCACACCTTTGTGAAAATGCATCTCTTCTTGAAAAGCCAGATCTAAACAAAAATAAACATTAATTATCTTCCTTTTTTATTTCCTATAAAATGCATGGAGAAATATGGGGGCTTTTTTCCACTTTAATCTATTTTTCACATATAGATCCATAAATAACCGCCCTTCCTATGTAGACACCAATATCACACAAAAGCTAGCAAAAAACCCCCACAACTTACTTTTATTTGATCATGTCATACAAGTTTTATGCTCAATTTCCACAAAGCTATAGAAACCCGTGTTAAGAATTAATTTTTTTTACTTCCAAATTCTTTGCAGGCATGCATTTTGCAGACATGTAAACAGAGAGGCAATGCAACCATCCACTACAAAATCTATTTTAGCCCATTTTGAGCAAGTCTTTTTCCCCCACCTGTCTCTACATGGGAAAGAAGGGCCAAAGTCAGTAAAGATTATAGTGAAGTAGATTAAAGGTACAATGATTTCTAATTCAGATTCCAAACTATTTATATCATAAAATTTTAAAATGTTTATTCTTGGAAGGAACCTTAAAACTCATCTAGTTCCAACACCCCTGCCATGGGCAGAGGTATCAAGTAGGATTTCAAAGGACCAACCATCATTTTAAAGCTATATTTATAGTCCAATGATCTTATTATAGACATGTTGTAGAACTTTTCTGATTCCTACAGAAATCAAAAGGTTTCTTTACAGCTGAGTATTGTATAATTTGACTTCCACCAGTGGAAAGAGAGATTTCAGGTTTCTATATTTCCCCAGGTATTCCAGAATGGCTGTGACTGCACATCAGCCTTGGGCTGGATGCCAACAGTGACCTGGTAGCACTGAGAGATCTCCAAGCTACTCCCTGATGCTCCTGCATAGTACATTGCACACACTACACAACTGGTATTAAAAGGAGTTCTCCCTTGGGTCTAAGCTGGCCTACATTGCTGATCTTCTTTTATCCCAGCACAGCATGGAATGTGGCAAAGCTTTGTGGCATTCACATTCTCTGAAAAAATCCCTTTGCCCGGGATTTTTGTCCTGGAAGCTGAGAAGCCTCAGAAAAAGGAAAACAATTCTTATCTCATTTGCTTCTCCTGTGTTGTGCTCACATGTGGAATGTGTTTGGAGATTGTTTACCCACAGGTGATTGTTCCATTGGATTCTGGTGTGAGTTGTTTTGACTCTGGCCAATTGGGGCCAAGTTGTGTCGGGACTCTTTCCAGAGTCACGAGTTTTCATTATTATCTTTTTAGCATTCAGTAAGTATCTTTTCTGTGTTCTTTAGTATAGTTTAGTATAGCATTCTTTAATATAATATAGTATTATAAAGTAATAAATGAGCCTTCTGAGAACATGGAGTGAGATGCATCATTCCTCCCTGCCATGGGGGACCCCGCAATTCAATACATCTCCACCACGAACTCCCCCACTCCTCTGCTGCCTTTCCATACACACACACACTATACAAATAAGTGGATATACTTAGATAACATAAATAAATTAGATAACATTGAACTACTGCTGCCATACCTTTGTATTCCCATCCACCCCTTCTTGCTCTGTGTGAGACTCTGGGTCCATGCACACCTTCACATCCCACACACAGCACCAGGCACTGAGGGAACACACCAAGTAAGGAAAAGCCTCCCACTGAATCCAGCAGTGACACCTGGGCAGGTCACAGCCCCTCCCCTGGGGCTCCAGCATGCAGGGCACAGCCTGCAGCTCCCACTGCAGCTGCTCACCGAGCTACTGGCACTGTGGGGATTGCTCAGCACAGGCAGATCTTGAGCATGATGGAAGCATCAAGGCCTCTGTTTTAAAGATTTTAGCTATTTAAGAAAAAAACCAACCTCCCTTTGCATAGGCTGCACTTCTAAAGCACATGGGGCTTCATCTTTTCATTGAGTTTTGATTATGATCAGTGGAATGGATGCACACTGCAAGCAGCATTCCACAGATTCACTGGCACCAGCACCTGTGTGCATATCAGCTCAGCCATGTAAAGAAACTGTATAATACAAGCCTGGATAATACAACACCTGCAAAGGGCCTATGTAATTTAACCCTTCCCATCCACAGGCAGAGCTGAAACAGTTCAAGATCCCAGATAAAAGGTGTCAGGGAAGACAGACCTATTATTTATCACACAGCTAGCAAGACCAAATATAAAAGACTAACCAATAGCCTTTCCAATCCCACACTGCCAGCTGGCACTAAATGATAAGTGAAAGCACTGCAAAGTGCTTTTTCCCTTGCTTTTATAACAGTGCAATTTTAGTATGTGGTGTATGGCACATTGCCATTTCCATTTTTTGAGTGCAAAAGCCTTGTACAGGGAACAGGGAGTACAGCCAAGAGAACCAGATCCAGTAAAACTTTGAACTAAAATTCATTCTTTCATGAGTGAGCAGCAAATGTTGGGGTTTGGGTTTTTGGTTAGTCTTCATGCTCAAAAGTATGCATTTATTTGAACAAACTGTTAAAGCAAGCTTTTAATAAAAGCATTATCACCAAGAGGTTCTCATTTCTTTGCAACTCTGTCCAGATCGATTTTGCCAGAGGGATTCACAGCCAGCTATACACAAATTCTCCCAGGAGCAGCAGCATCCCTCACACTACAGTCCATAGTTGGGGGAGGCACAGGACTTAGAAATCCTAACACCAATGGATGACATGGGTTGCACTCAGCCCTACTATTTATTTATTTAGGAAGCCCTATTTGATTCACCCTTACTGCATCCAACCCCATGTTCATAACCAGCCTACTCCAAGAGGTGAGCCTCAAGGACACAGTGGTTGGTGTTACAGACACCAGAGAAGGCACTTTTGTCTGACCAGTGTGCATACAAGTAACTACTGATATGATGGTGAGTGCTCACACCTATTTACTAATACAGATGCATTGCACTGTGGAAAGAAAAATCTCTTTGCTCCAACTTTATCCTGGGAATAATAACAATCAAAAAGAGAGTTGTAGTTACAAACCCAGCCAAATAGCAGAATGCAAGATTATTGGTGAATTTTACCCGCACATGATTATCTGTGGGGTATTTTTTTTATTATTTATTGTATTTGTGGTGGCTCAGTGTAAGCATTTCCTCTTCCTGCATTTAAATCACTAACTAAGCAGGATAAAAAAGGCAGATTATGTGACAGACTTCTTTCAAAACCTGGAGACTCCAGGACCAGGCTAAGAAAATTGATAAGCAGGCTGGAAACCTGAAAATTCAGGGATAATAGCAGGGATTAAAAATAAACACATCTCAGAATAAGACTAATGCTATTGCATGTTGATGTTGCAGAATTACATTGGCAGAACAAAACACTAATGTTGGGGCCTGACTAAATTAACAGCTGCACTGCCTCTAAAATAAGACAACAATTACATTAAAAACCACTGCACACAGGGAGAAATGTTTTACAGAAAATACTGTTTTGTGACCATCTGCCTGTCAGTAAAACCAGGCAGTCCCTTAAAGGTTTGACTAGGAAATCTCTTCCATCTCTGGCACCTGAATTGCCCCCTGAATGACACAGCTTAACTAAACCTCCTGAAATGAATATACTAAAAACTGATAATTCTGAATCTGGGGGGTTTAGTTTTGGTATCCACTTAAACTATCATTTATATTACCTTCAACAAGGAAGAATAAAAATAATTCTTTTTAAAATGATAGATGCTACTATGAGAAGTCGCTCTAATAACTTTGAAATGTTTAAGGATAAAGAATTTTCATATGTATAAATAGGGTACAGTGAAAAAAACTAAATGCTGTGGGCTATCAGATTAATGTTTTAGTGGGTTTTGGTGTCAAGTTTCTCAAAACACATTGTGTTTTTTTGGTAAAAAATTATTTTTAGGATCATTTGGAATGAAAATCCAAGATATAAGAAAACTCTTTTTTGAGGGAAGATTAAGCAACAATAAATCTTACTAATACAAAATAGAGATTTTTCACAAGATAATCCTACAAAAGTTCAAGACTCATACAATTGAAATAGGATTAAAAAAAGTTTAAACTTCCTTCTCCATATGAAACCAACAGTAATGGAATTGGAGTGCAACAGGACTATGGCAGCAATAGACAAAAAAAATCCACAAACTAAAAAACACAACAGTTTTGTATAGGAAGACAGACTCACACCTAAAAAGCTTCAAAATCAACATGTAAGTAATTTCTCTTTTACATGATCAGGAATGCCACTTGGTTGTGGAATACACATAGAATGAAAACATAGTATGAAAACTAAGAGTATCTCAGAGAATGCCACCAGATAAAATTATTAACAAAATTTAACACTTAATTCTATTATAACACTTAGTAAAACCACGTCAGTATTCACCTATGTTGTCAGCACCTTAAGAAAGTCAGAATTTTGGTTTTTTGAGAGTTTTTTCCTAAAAGTCATAGCAACAAAACAATGCAAATCTTTTCTATGTCCAGGACTCACTGAGAGCTTCTCCTGATTGCATATGCTTTCTCAACCAAAAAAGAAGCGGAAATGAGGGAAACCTCATTTGTGAAGAGAGGAAAATGAGAGAAAGAAGAAGAAGGAAAATGAGAGAAAACTCTCAGAGCAGCTGACCTCAGGGCAGGAAAGAGGGATAATGCTCTCAGATTCCCATTGAACTCGGCTGTGGGATGCCCCAGTCTCACCTGTGTGTCGAGACACACACACACGTTTTTATAGCATCATAAACCGCTTGTTGTGGAGAAACTAAAGTTTCTTTTTTTTTTTTTTTTTAAAAAAAAAGAGTGTATTTATAACAACTGAGGCAGTACCTGCGACTTGCTGAAAGCCCAAATCATTTGAACGCCTTCTCTACAGAGGGGGCTCTCTGGGAAGGGCGTTTATCAAGCACCGAAAAAAAAAAAAAAAAGAAAAAAATAAAAAAGAAAGAGAAAATTGTTAAAACGCAAAACTTTCCCGCCACACTCCTCACACCTGTGCTCCTGGCACAGATCCCGTGGGAATGAGGCCCTTTTCAGCCCTTTTTTCACCCTAAAACAGCGACGCCCGGGCCGCGCTCGGCAGCGGCGGCGTGAGGGGAGGGCCGGAGCTGGAGCTCCGTGCGGGGCCGCTTCCCTCATTCCTCCCTCCCTCCGTGGGAAACCGGGAATGCGCCGTGCTTTCATTCCCAAAGAAACTTCAGCCTGCAAAGAACACAAATGTAGTGCATGGCCGAGTACAAGGCACCTGGGAAGTCCACGATGTTTTCTCACCGCAGGGAGCAGCACGGGGAAGAACCAGCGCAGCTAACTTCAGCTCCATCTCCTTGCAATTCCAAGTTCTCAAAAGGGAAACAGGGAACTACTGCCCTGTGAGGAATTTGTTAAGAATTTGAAGAGAATTCTCCAAAAACAAAGACAAAAATTCCACTAGTAATGAAATAGAGAGCTATTTATCAATTTACTTATATAAGCTATTTTCTTAAACTAAATGAGAAACATGTGATTACCCTTTTATTTAAACCTAAATTAGATGAGTATCAATACTTGTTTATCTGACCCCTTGGAGCACTCAATCTCTTTTTCAATGTTTCTTACAATACACATACCAGATATCTTTCAAAGTAATCAAATATCCACTTTCTCTTCATTTCTTAGGAGACTGGGGAGTACTGTTCTAAGGTATTATATAATCACTCACTATAGGGGGTGAGGAAACCAACTTGATATTAACTTGTAGGATGGACTGTAACTTGGTGTTATAGGATAGACTGTGTCACCCATCATTACATGAAATTCTTTAGAAACAGGAAAAGAAAAACAGTGATTCTGACAGCACCTTTCTGGCTTTCCTCATATGCTCTCTTCAAGCTCCCTCACATTATGAAACAATCTCAGCCACTGAATCCTTCTATCACTTCCATTTTTATTTTGCCTGTCCACAGAGGATAATATATACAGTACCACTAGGACAGAATTTTTCCTTCTGTGAAGAAGCTCTCAAAATGAGATGACTCATATTTTCCTTCTCTTGATCATGTATGCAAAGGGCTGAACTAGTCATTCAAAATGTGTCTAAGCTGCTTGGAAAGAACCAATTCAGTTAGGTTAAAAATGATCCTATTCCTACCACATAATCAGTGCTTCCAGGGAATGCAGCACCTGGATTTATGTGCCAGTAATTGGGGGAAGTTTGGGCCAGAAATATTCACCCCTCAGAATATTCCTCATCTGAGAGAACCCCTTTTCCTTAGGAAGGCAGAAAGTTAAAGGTAGAAAATCCTGCCTTTGCAGTTACTCTCAGCTGACCCATGAGTGCATTCAGAAAGCCCTGGAAGCTGAGAAAGGTTTGTGGTTTGTTGGTAATTGAGGTGCAACATAAATTGTGAACCACCTTCCCACGTGGGTGGTAGGTGAACTGAGGATCTGGAAAATCACCAGGATGGAGAAGGCAGAGCAGTTGCCTCACACTTTAAAGAGGTTCTGATTTTCTGTGTGGTAGAAGCTGTAGGGTCACAGAACTGTGCTGCAGCACAGCTTCACCCTATTTGGGTTAAATATTGAGATTTCTTAGAGTTTCCTTAATCGAGGAGCACCATTTGCCCAGCTTTGGTTACCATCTCTCCTCAAAACTGAAGCAAGAACTGAAAATGTGCTGCTCCAGTTCCATTTCAGCCTATGAATGTTTCACTGCATTTTCTTTTCACACTGCAGACCTCTTGAAAACAAATCCCAAAGGAAAGTACAGAAAGAAACACATCCTAACACAAATAGCAGTCATAACAGTAAGAAATTACATCTAAAATTAGCATAACTGAATTGGTAAAGAATAATCACAGCATCACAGAATCACAGAAGTTCAAGGCTGGAAGAGACCTGTAAGATCATCAAGTCCAGCCCATGTTCTAACAATTCAACTAGATCATGGCAGCAAGTGCCACATCCAGTCTTTTTTTGAACTCTTCAAGGGATGATGACTCCACCGCCTCACTGGGTAAATGATTCCAGTATCTGACCACTCTTTCTGTGAAATATTTCCTTCTTAATTCTAACTTACATCTCGCTTGACGCAGCTTGAGACTGTGTCCTCTTGTTCTATCTGTTGTCGCCCGGAGAAAGAGGCCGACCCCCAGCTCACTACAGCCACCCTTCAGGAAGCTGAAGAGAGTGATAAGGTCACCCCTGAGTCTCCTTTTCTCCAGGCTGAACAACCCCAGCTCCCTCAGTCGCTCTTCGTATGGCTTGTGCTCCAAGCCCCTTACTAGTCTCGTAGCCCTCCTCTGGACACGCTCAAGTAACTCGATGTCCCTCCTAAAGTGAGGGGCCCAGAACTGGATACAATAATCCAAGTGAGGCCTTACCAGTGCTGAGTACAGGGGAAGAAATAAAAGCAGTTGTCTCTTTTTGAGAGAGCTTCTTCACAGAAAATGTTAATAATGGGGAAAATTCTGATATTGTTTAATTTTTGATGTCCTTATTTTAATAAAGCATTGGTTGTTTGTGAACCTAGACATTGATTTTATGACTGCAAGTCTATGCTTGCAGAGTGTGCTTGCTCTAAGTACGATCTGCACCCTTTGGTGCACCAAAGCAAACTGAGACTGTGGCTCATGAATTGTGGTTAGAGCAGCTCAGTCAAAATAATCCCAGAAAGCCCAAGAAAACTTTATATAATACAGTTGTGCATTTGGCCCCATTTCTCCTTTGATCCGCATTAACATAAATAATTGCCTTATTTTAGAATCCATGGCAAGCAGGTTCCACCACAGAGGGGTTGGCTGTGGGCAGCAAGGTCCTGCTGAATACACAGAGATTCTTTACTTTACATTGCCCTGCACACTCATGTTGAGGTGCTCAAGATAGGCCTCTGAAGGAAGCTTTACTCAACAGGATGATGCCCTGCTGGAACAAATGTGAGCAGCTGGCAATATTCTGTCATGCCCTTTAACAGAGGGTAAAAATCTGGGTTTGTTTTTAAGACTGCTATGTGTTCAGTAGACAAAATATGTATAAGATGATTTTGGGAACAACAAGATCAATGATGCCCTGAAATGAGGCTTGGGTTCAATATAAAATCACAAAATGGTTTGGGTTGGAAGGGACCTTAAAGATCATCCAGTTCCATAGGCAGGGACACCTTCCACTAGACCAGGTTGCTCAGAGTCCCATCCAACCTGTTCTTGAACATTTCCAAGGATGGGGAATCCACAGCTTCTCTGGGCAACCTGTGCCAGTTCCTCGCCACCCTCCTAACACATTTATTCCTAATATCTAATCTAGACCTGCTGAATGCAGCACTCCAGGTGGGGTCTCACAAGAGTGGGGTAGGGGGGCAGAATTACCTCCCTCAATCTGCTGGTCACACATTTTTTTATGTGACCCAGGCAGCTGCTTCAGAAGAGAATTCGGTTCCTGGTACTTCTCTTGATTTATGTAGAAGTAGCTATTGCTTTCATTTTATAAGGATTGAGTTTTCAAATTGATGCAATCATCAACTCCCATGTAACCTCAAAGCTGTTGTCTGACATCACAATCATGTACTAAGGAGTCATAGATCAAGATTTAAAAAAAAAGTTTGCAATTCTTGTCCTGTGAACACAGTCGCAAACTCATGTGGAACTGATTAATTCTTTATATGGGTATTAAAGTTGTATAAATTTTGAGGTCCTGCAGAGTTTATGGAGACAGTCAGCTCCATGTGAACACAATTTCTTCACTGTCTGTGCTAATCTTAGAGACCTGCACATGTGCAGGAATCTCTTTTGCAACAACCAACAGTAACAACTGCTTTTCATATACCACCCACAATAACGGCTGTCCTTATTCAAAGTACTTTATAAGGTTGCAATCTCACCTTAAACAAAATGTCATTGGAAGTATTTGAAGGATATGAATAACTAAGCAAAGCAAATCATCACATGCAAGCGGAAAAGAGATTAACCCTCCAGGCTCTGTTAAGCACAGTATAGATTAAAGAAGAAAACCCAGAACTAGAATTCCACACCCATATTTAATTGCCCTTGTTTTTTAATGTCAGCTTCAGGCTTAACATGCAGACTGCACCACAGAGAAGAACCTTTCAAGCTCTGTGACCATCCAGACAAAACACAATATGATGCAGCTGGACAGTGGTTTCTGTAACAAAGAAGTACACCAGAACACTCATCAATTTTCAGGCAGAAAATGAGTTATAGGATTTTCCACAGGATAACAAGGCACTACTCTGAAAGGCTGCCATCCTGTGGCACTTCAGGGATGCTGTAGTAGCCCTGAGTTAGTGGTTTCTACACTCTGGACTGGAAACATGTCCTAGATAAACTAAACACTTCTTTGGGTTTTTTAAATATTTAGATAGTTTCAAGAGAAAGCTCTGACCCCTTATGAATTATCATAGCTCAGCTTATAAGATGGAGCTTGGTCAAAGTTTTTATCTTATTTCCATCAAAAGAGCCAATAAACATAACTTTCTTAACCTGAAAATATTCTATTGTACTGCTGCCATATTCAGCCATAAATTCCAGCTGCTGAATGAACACACACATATCAAAAATAGAACAGGTGGGGGAAATTGATTTGCTTGCAGAATCATTAGTAGGTTGTCAGTAAGCAGCACATTGTGAGTTAGAAACTAGTCCTTTGTATTTTTTTCCCCTACAAATCCTAAATTAAGATGAGCTTGCAACTGTAAAATAGAATTCCATAGTAAATAATTAAAGGAGAAAAAAAGCTACACTTCCACTCTTTAGAGAGCCTTTGTTAAAAGGGCTAGGAAAAAATGGGTAATTGAGAAATCTTTCCTCTGTTAGTAGAGTAGTGACAAAGAAGTAACACACAGCTCTTAGACATATGTGCAAAGTTTAAATCTTGGCTCCTTGAAATACATTTCAGTTACTTGAGCGAGACTGGTATTTTAAGACGTTACATAAGCCATGTGTATATATACATATATATGTATGTATATATACACACACACATATATATATATACACATGTATATATATATATAAAAATACACTTTAAAACTCAGATCCAAGGCAGTTGGTTCAGCTTTTTGACACCCACACTCCATTATCTGCAAGGATAAAGCAGCTCACCCGTGGCCCTGGCATAAGTTTCTCCTGCCTGAGCTGGCTTTTCAATCTGCTCTCTGGTGGCAGGCAGTATTACCTCACTGGAGATGTGGTTCTCAGCTCTATTTCTCTACCCTTGTGCCCCACTCCCAGGCTATTTTTCAAACTGTACTGTCAAAGCTTTTAAGGACTAACCATAATTCTCTCTTCCAGTGTCCCCTGAAGCACCAACCACCTTTCAGAGTGCACAGAGCAGGAGCCCTGCAGCAGCACCAGCCTGCACTTGCCACGTCTGTCGTGCTACTGGAACATTAATCTGCTCTTCCCCTCCAAGACCCAGGGACATATTCCATTCCACACCTGCCTCCAGCCTGTATTTACCTTTCCACAAGCAGGGGGGAAGGAATTTCTGGTCAGACAACAGCACTGCCACCTCTCAATCCTGGCTGAGGCAAACTTTTTCACAAGTAGTCCCAAACCATTTAGTGACCATTAGTCTCTTCTAGCTCATAAAACCTTCACAAAGTGAGAAATTAACTCCCCCTTAAAAAAACCCTAACACTCTAAATTCTAATTCCAGTGGTCCCAGAATTCTAGTCAAGTATTTACTACAGTTTTTCATTATAGCAGGGAACACCCTAGAACATCTTTCTGTTTAATCCCACCTTATGGGATTCCTCTCTGGAAGCTTCATAAGTCACAGCATTTTTCATCTTGCAGGAAACACACTGATAAGGAAGTAAGATGGTTTCTTGAACTGCATTTCAAGCCAACATACTCCTGCTTTCACTGCTTAATTAATTATAGAACTGAAGGAAACAGTGCCACGGGAGACTAGGAAGGGAGAAAAGTCTGTATCAGAGAAATTACACTCACCTGTTGTACTGCTCCAACCCCTTACTGACATGGGGAAGAGGAGACTGGGAAATTCCACAGCTGAAGTTCAAATATTTCAAGTGAACTTAATAAGTGCAAGTCTAGGCCAATGCCCTTTATTTAGAAGAGAGGCTGGAGTATGTGGGATTTGTATCCTTTGCATTGTAAAGCTATTTTAAATGAATCATACACCTTAATGAACTCACTGCCCATCCCACAGTGAGGAAATCTGATTTTAAGTTTTCATTGTTTGGCTGGCTGGTTTCAGCCCAATGTGATTATTCAGTAAAAACATTATACATCTTTGCAAACCACTTCATTGTCTGCAGCTTCACTGCTAGTTTTCTTTGTTTAATTTTCTTTTATTTGGCAAAATGATGTAATAAAAGGCTGAGTTGTAGGGTTCGTACTGTAATCCATCTTTCCTTTGTATAGTTCTGCTTCACCTGCACTTACCAGAAATTACAGATGAAAAGATTAATATCTTAATTAACCTGTAAACTTATTTTAGAAGCTTGGGGTCTGTGCCTGGTTTTATGGGTTACAAAGAAAGTTTAATTCAAGCAATATTTTGCTATTATCTTTAGGCTTAGGTTAGATTCATCACAACAGCTTTACACATCCAGAAACTCCAGAAGGAATGACAAGCTCTTCTTCAGTCCACCTCAAACTCACAAAAGTATGATTGGCTATAAATAAATTCCAGAAGTACTAAATTAGCTGTGGCAGCACATATTTTAAAAGGCACAATACAGAAACACCTGAGACGTCAACACTTTCTAGAGCTGGATTTCTATTGAAATTAAATATTCACTAGAATGTCTGGTGAAACTTTCCTGAGAGCAAGACCCTAATAAACTCAACTAGACTTTTTACAGTTAATTTTCTTGTCTAATACAGTATTTTCTTTTGCATATTTCTCAGCTTTGAACTCTGCTCTAATCTCCTTCAGCTATGGGTAATTAATTAATGAACACATCAAAAAGATTTAGCCACAGGGGCTCAGTTTGGGATTGCAATTCTCATTTCCCTTTGAGAAGCTTCAAATTTTAGTTCACAGAGCAGCCATTGCTAGATGTTGTAACAGCAAACACAACTTCCTTTCTTCTGAACAAACAAGCAAACAAAAAGCAGTATTTTCTCCTCTTAGTCCAGTGGGTGAATCTCTGAGCTGAGCAGTAAACACCTTCCCTAAAAAGGCTTTTGCAGCAATTCCCAGAAGGTGTTCTGCATGGCATTTTGTACTGAACTCTTCTTTCTGGTATCAACACCTTACGAAAACTGTTTGCACCAGTACAGAGCTCCCAAACTGATTTTGATGATAGGAGCTGTAACATGATTTGATGGAAAACTTCCTGCAAAATGAAGTAGAAGAACATGCAAAGAGGGATGTTTTCATATTGCTACAATCCAGTAATTTTTTTTTGCATAGGAAAAGCATATCAAGTTGCCAAGTGTTGAAACAACAGGAAAGATACAAAGTTAACAGGGACATAAAAAGAGGTGGTCAATAAAGAAGTTCACTTGGAGCGTTGGCTCTAGTAATTCCAAACTTAACTCATGACGACAATGTGGCATGCTTTTTGAATGACAAAGGCTAAAAGGCACTTGATGATTTCCAATAAATTTGATAAATGTGATGATTGCTGCCCATTACACTCTGATCCATGCCATGTGAGCGAAACACTTTCTGGATTTGAGAATAACCAGAAGTTATTGTTCACTTTTTTAATAACAAAGTGGTTGCATGTATTCAGAAAACAGAATTTTCAGTTCCTGTCTCCCATTAAAAAAATCACACAGATTAAACTGGAGAAATTTCAATATATAAAAATAATAATCCTTCTCTGCCTACCCAGCAGATCCCTAATGCTGCTCAGGATATCCTGGAATTATTTCCAAACAGCAATGTGCTTCCTAAACTCCTATGCCAGCATGGCAGTTGTGAAGTGTCTGTGATCAGCACCTATCAAGTCAGGATTAGATGTAGGCTTTATCAGATGTGCTCACATGCACTCATATAAACCTTCAATAAATTTGTAATTAACAGCTCTGAACTTTTTTGGAACATGAGCTGTGCTGTGCTAAACAGAACCTGTGCTGTAGCCTCAGGAAGCTACAGAGTGTGGAAATTGTTGTTATCCTTCACTGATACTGGTACCCAGATTAAAAACCTGCATTACAATGTGCTTTCTGAACAAGTCACACTATTATGCAACACTGCATTTGAAGCACCTACTGCAACACTTGATAGCTAGCAGAATGAAATCCCTTTACAAAAGCATTTGCACTGATGCAGAAAACCTCTTGGCACAGGTGATAAGGCAGGAATATGGCTGAATCCCATCTCCCCTAATCATTGGAAAGCACAAGGGGACATAAGAATGTTAAGAATAAAATGGTCACACAAATAAATCTGGGTGAAAGAGATTGAAAAGGCATTGGATTTCCCAGTAGAGAATGCTGAGGCATGGATCAGTCCTTACATGGCAAACTCTCTTATACCAGGCTCCCCTCCATTTTCTTTTCCAAGGACACAGAGGAGAACTGCTCCAGAGAGACTGAAGGAACCACATAAGCAACATCATCCCTTTCTCTGAACACACAGTGGCATGTACATGGTGGCAGAACTAAATAATCACATTTCACAAAACATATAAAATGGAATATTTTTCCTTTTTTTTTTTCAGAACTCTCAGCTTTACTGAGATTCCGATGCAGAGAAAGAATATTTGGAGAACTAGCTGTGAAGTGTAACTGAGAAGCCACAGTTATTTTCCTTTCTATTAGGATATTTTACTTGTTAGATGTCTAATACTGCAGTGCACTTAAGTGTCTCTCAAGAGTCCTCCTCATTTGTGATTGAATTTATAATTTCCATTAGTGCAACGTGAATCTCACATCCACAACACTGGTAGCAGACACTTGAATATTTATAGACTGCAGTAGCTCCAGATAAACTTAATATTCTATATTTACACAGCACTGATCTAAAGGACCAACAAAACACTCCAAGAACAGGTGTGTAAGCACTGATTGAAGCCTTGGAGGAAGAGGCACAGAGCCCATGGTAAGGCTCTTGCTACCAAAAATGACTCCCTAATGTGAATTGCAGGCTGTGAGGGTTTTCTTCTTGGTATCAGTATTCAGGGGAACTGCCTCACTGGCAACATAATTTATGTTATTTTAGCTGCTGCAGATAACCTTAGCTTCTGAGTAAGAATAAATGGTCACAAGCAAGAAATGCTGTGGTTACTAGAGTCAAATAGGACAAAATAAAATGCCTTGTTGTATGTGTCTCAGGAAATCTCACTTATCTTTTCAGATATAGATGGAGTACTATCTGTTTATATATCACTGTGTATTTATCTACTCCTCCTCTAAAGAAGTCCTTAAAGCTTGAAACCATTGCCATCCTTCACGGTTATTCTGCAAGCACGATTCTCACTGAAATAGAAGAGGATGAGAGCAGCCTTTCCTTCCACTACATCAGTTTGAAAAACAAGTAATTCACACATTTAACAAGTTTTATGTGCAAAGTAATGGCATTCGGTGTTAGCATCAAACATTTGAATTGCATGTGAGGAAGCATTTAAAGATAGAAGCAGGTTCTGGTGTTGTGATTTATTTGGTTTTGCTTCTCTCGTTGGGTTTTTTAGGTGATTATTGGCCTGATAATAAGCTCACATAATTTCAATAGAGTAGGTCAATCCTTCCTAAAATATATATACATATGAAAAGCTCAAGGCTTTGGGATTTATCAAAACACACAGTTCCTGGATTGGGATCGCAGCTATCTATATTTGAAGGTTTACTCTGTGACTGCTTTTCTTCTGCTAGTATTTTCTGCTATGTGGTGCAGATACTTGGTCTAAGCTGTTAGTGGTCCACAGAAAACCTTAGAAATCAACTGAGTTAGTAGCTGAAAAGAAGACCAGGAAGACTTTAGCAATGGCTATTAGGACCCTGTGGGGGAAGATATTAAAGATATTTACAATTGACCAAGAGGAAATTGTATAAGGGTAGATAATGGTCACTGCCAAAAGTGCCATCAAGTTTCACAGATTTTCAAGATGCCCTTCCTTTTCTGCAGCCAAAACAATTAGGAGGAGCAGGAGACATCTTCAAGTCTACCTTGATGATGGAACTTGTCCTTGCCAAACACGTCCCATCAAGAAGAAGAAAATTCTGCTGTGTCATCAAGCACAACACGCATTCCCCTAAGGTAGGAAGAAAGCTTCCCTGACATTCAATTCCTTGGTGTCACTTCACAGCCTCTGGACAAAGAGACACAGTCCATTATTTACCTGATTCCTCTCTGCTGCATTCCTGGGCAATTACTCAGCCACCGCCTGGGTTTTGTTCTCTTGGGCCAATCCTGTAGGCACCTAGGGCTGGAGCTATCTTCCAAGAAGGGCTTGTTTTGCCAGACCACAGTACTTGGCACACAGAAATTTCCCAATACTGTATCGTCTCAGACAGTCTGGTCTTAATACAAATTTATATCTTTCTGTCACTTTATTGCCTTTCAATTGCCCCTCCATATCCACGAAGAAGAAGAAAGAAGATGGGATGCAGAGTTTTGCATTCATCTCTAAATTCCTGGGCAGTCCCCCTCTGAATGAGGGAGCTCTTGATTCTACTGCTTGATGTACAAGCTCCTGTGATCCACTGGCACCTCCTCCTTCACCACACCAGCCAATTCAGCACTAAGCAGCCTGCAAAAACAAAGATATTCTGTCTGCACAGCACTGTCATGGTTGTGACAGCGTGTCTGTACATACAGAGTGCAGGATAATCCACCTGAAAGCCTCTGCAGTGCTGAGAATAGGGGTTTGTGGCTACATTGCTTCTAGCAGGATGACATCTCTCTTGCCTTCTGACTGTGTCCCCATCTCATACATGCCATGCATAAATCAGAACTTAGGGAATATTTGTTGTTAAGTGGTGCTGCAGTGTCAAGAGTTCAACAAAAGTGGATCAGGAAGAAGGAAATAAATCCAACAGAGCAGATGCCCAGAGATTAACCACAGAACAACCAGTAAGTTGTCGAGATTGTGGACAGTTTTCTGGAACTTGCCCAAGCAGTTTCTGGTTGCCATCTTCTGTTGATAGTAGGCCATGTTTGATCCCAAATTTAAGTCTTTAACAAGTCTCTAAGGACTTTAATTAGGCCCTGCATGATTTAGAGGAGACTCTGTAGAGGACAACAGCAGATTTGTATTTCTGCAGTACCACAGGCTTTCAGTTAAACATCACCACCCTCAGTGGCAGCAATCACACGAAGGTGATGCATTACTGCTGCCCTCAGGGGGGTCACTGATTTTACTCCAGCTTCTCAGGCCAAATCAAAGTCATTCTGCTGATCTCTGTATGTGTTCAGCACACACCTATTAACTATATATTCCTCTTCTATTTCACATCAAAATCAATGCAATATTTATACCTAACATTCACACCTGACTATTCTGTAATTTTTTAAAATTCCTAAGTAGGAAATCAATGTGTGTGACAGGCCTGTTGATTTGTGTTCATCAGGGTGGACCTCAGTCTCCTGCCAACCTGCATTTTTAATTGCCTTTGCTGAGGTGTGATGGATTTGGCTCCCCACAGTAAAACCAAGATTTACTGTTAAGTACTGCAATGCATAACTAAAGTAGCAGAGAGCAGGGCCTGCCTGAGGTGTGCTTCAGTGCATTGGAATTACAGGTTTGCAAAGAATAGGGTTTATACAGATCCACTGAGACTATAAGGTTTAAACAAAGAAACACATACTACAACTGGAGCTGGTTTTCTTTCCCCCCCCCCCCCTCTTTCTTCCTGTTTGCCTTGACAGTAGAACTTGAATAGCAGAGGAGTAGAATACAAGTAATTTGTTTATATTTTCTTAAAAATTGCCCAGAAACTGTCAGGGAACAAAACCTGTCACACCATTAATCCACAGCACCACACACCTCTAAAGTGTGTGTGATCAATACAGAAGAACACAGAATCCACACAGAAGAAGTTCTTCTAAACAACTATTCCTAAAATGGATGCCACTTGGGCTTATTGGCTGGACTGGGCACTGAGAGCCCCAACTGGGACATGTGCCTGGTCCTGCAAGCTACTGCAAATGTACCCAGCGCCTGCTGGCTCCAGGGCATCAAAGCTGTCCATCTTTACCCAGCATATCCTCCTGGGTAGATACTAGCAGGTCTCCACCTCTTCCCTTGTTAGACAAGGTTTTTAATAGCTTAGTGTGCTTTTTGGGCCTTGGGAAAAACAGGCCTAGCTGGCAGCACAGAAATACATTAATAGTTCATGAACTGTTCTCTTAATGGCCTTTGGAATTGCCTCCAGAGATGCTTCATTTCTGCCATGGTTCATACCCTGCTTACTTTCCATTTCAGCCTCCTTTGATGTAGGTCCCTCCAGTCAGACAGAAGAATATAAATTAAGTCATTTGTGATACACTCACTATTAATACCATTAAACTATACAAATACATCCATTAGCCACATGCACTATTAGTATTAAGGCATGTCTACTCATGGGAACTCCTATGGAATGAGGGAGGTGTGAATTTGTAACTTTTTCCACACACAACTTATCCTCAGAGTAAGGTCTCACTGTTACACACATCTGCAAGAGGAAATTAAGGAAAACCTCACCAGAGTGCTCAGTCTAGGTTAAAAGTGGGAACAGCACTACATTTGTCATCCTGCTCTGCCAAAATCCACGTTCTGTCATTCATCTTGATACACAGAATGCACAATCAAAAATACCAGCTACTAGCATAGCTCAGCAATGCTGAAGATTTAGAGAACATTTTTTGTTACAGTTTAGGAAATTAATTTGCAAGTAGTGTTACATGCAATAATCACCACTGTTTTTACTGAACTGTAGACTACATTTCAGTAAATGTTAACTTTTAAGGTCAAAAAATCAAGATTGCACCTTTGTCCCATGAACAACAGAGAAAATACTGGTGCTCAAAATTACCTATTTTGGTCCCAAGCCCAGTCACCTCCTAAATACCACACACTTAAAAAATTACAGCTATGCACATAATAGTATTTTAAACACAAAGTGCTACTGAACATTAATCACTTTAAACCTCTTTCTCATGAAGAGAGTAATACACAGAGGTAGAAGGGGTTTTCCATTCTTGCATTTATAAGATTCAATAGTGGAATTGTCTTGCATATAAAGCTCATTATCCTGGATCCCTCTGGGAAAAAGCAAGGAATACATTTGCATCACGATCATGTTTCTGGCCTCAAAATTTTTTTTGCATTCTCCATTATTACTGGCATACTAAAGAAACCTGTTTTATTGCTGACAAGCCTTTTTCCAATAAAATCGTTTCCCAATAAAACTAGATCACCGATGCTAATTGTAATTACACACATTATGACAGCTTCTAAAAGCCTGGCAGGGAAAGCTCTCAGTGTCTCCCACCGCTGCCTGAGCCTCTGCAGAGGCACGGCAATTTGCATCAGCGTGAATCTCATTTCCTGAGCAGCGCTGCTCCAGAGATGCTGGATGACAGAGCAGGGCCATCAGCAGCTTGCAGAGCGAGTGCTGCAACCCAGGGGAACTGCCCGGCCTCCTGGGCTCCCTCCCTCCTGTCACAATGCCTTTGTGCTGGGCTTTGCCCCACAGGAACTCACTCTGCTGGCACACAGAACCCACAAAAGCAAAGCAGGTAGTCGTGGAACAGCTGAGCCAGCTCCTGGTGTCAGCCCACAAAGCAATTGGGAGCCAAAAAAGCTCTGAAAGAATAACACAACATTCTCAAAGAATGCTCGTAACAGAAGGCAGATTACTACCACCTACACATGGCAATTTCAGGTATATTAACTTCCTTGTTTTCCTCATCTCTCCCATCCGTTTCCTCTATTTTTGCATGCCCACATCATAAGTACATGTTAATTTCTATTTGCCCATCTCCCTTTTCCATCTCCTCTGCTTCCTTGCAGATTTGCCAGGGGCACAGAGTCTGCACTCTCCTCTTCAATGGACAGACTCCAGAGGGACTTTAGAGTAAGAAAGGAAATTAATTAGGAGTTTCACTCATCCAGGAAGTGCTCAAATTTAGAGCAGCTGGAGGCAACTCACTGTTTTGACTGGGCTGTCAAAATGTGCAAATCACTCTACCTGCTTATTCATTCTGTCCTTACCCTGACTCTGTTCCATCCCACTAGGGATGCTACACAAGAAATATTTGTTAAATATTAAGGATTTTTACGAAATTTTATCTTTCTCAAAAATTTCTGGACCAGCACTTTAACTACTTGATCAAGTATTGCTTAAGAGCAGTAATATCAGCAAGCTCCTTTCCTCTTTGTTCTCATGAAAACCTAACACCAGTTTTGCAAATCCCTTCACATGGTATTTTATTTATTAATCTTTGTGTTTGGGAAGCTGATGCTGACTTGCTGAAATAACAACATGTGGCAAAGATGTGTAGTAACTTGATTTATCCTGCTGCACCAGAGCACACCCCAAATGTGTAGCAGGACTCTCACAAACAGAAGGGGAGACAAAAGCTTCTCAAAGCAGAGCACCAGCATCTAACACTCAAGAGTTATGGGGTGTGTCTGCCACTTCTCCAGTCTGCTGCGCGAGAGCACATAAGGGTATGAGCACCCATCCCAGTGTTCCCATGATGTGGCTGGCGATGGGATTAAGTGTGCACCACTCTCTTACTCTCTGTGCCCCTACTCTAGCCTGCTTGTATGTCTTGAAACCATGCTTTTGGATGTAATGTGAACCTTGGGACTGCACCAGAAGGTCATCAGCTCAACAGATTTTTTTCCCACCATCTGTGCTGTTTAATTCTAAAAGGTTTGTCTCTTGTGAGCTGCGCATGAGGCGGAGGGACAATGTGCTGGAATGAGCTCTACTGGCATTCTCAGCTTGGGGCTGGCTAGTGAACTCATACAACAGATTATTAACTTGGGGAGCTCACAGACCTGTGAGGAAGAGCTGAAAGCAAATTTATTAACCTTATTTTAATTGATATTTGAAACTTAGTGCTCTCCTGCAGCAGGTAACACTGTTAGCTTAGCCTGTAATGACTTTACTAGTTTCATTACACAAACTGGTGATAAAATGAGTTGTCTCAGTTATATTCAGTACCTCAGCAGATAGGAATCCTTTATGAGAGACACTGATCTACAAATGCACTACATGAAATCCTTACTGGTTTTTTTTTCACAGCCTTTTCAGGCTCAATCTGCATTAACCCTAATCTTGTGAATAAACCTTGCCCCTTTCCACTGCACTGAATGAGAGGGAATGTGATTTTATCTGTTGGCCACTTGGCTCCATCAGCATGTCCTCCCCAGCAGGTCACTGCACACACAGGCTGGACATGCTGAAGGGAACAGAGCAGCTCATGAGTTGTGGGCCACCGGGAATGGTGTCATCCAGCTGAGAAGTGACCAGTGTTAGATTCTGAACATAAGAAACATCTAGGACTTTGTGATTTTGAAGAACTTGGACAAAACAGGAGCATGAAGATTTAAAGGACCTAAATAAACTTTATCACCACAGCCTAAATGCTGCTGCAATCTCACAGGTGGAATGGGGTACTTTGGATGGATCACGATGGGAATGGACATCTGCTGTCAGTGGTATTTTCTAAGTTTGCTGTGCCTGCTCAAGTTCCCCCTCTGTACAGATGATTTCTGCAAGACAGTGAGATGAAATCTTGTTCTGGACTGCAAAGCAAGAAATTTGGGTGTCAGTGCTTAGCCACGTAACTGGAATTTGAACATTCTCTGAGGAACTGACTAAAATACCTTTTGAAACATGAAGGTAAGCTTCAAATGCAGGCAAAGTCAATCTTCAAACAAACAGACCAATTCTGCCTAACACAAGGTTTGATAGAAGCATTCACTACTGTATACATCTAGTGTAAAAAAAGAAATTCCAGTTAAGAAAATATTTAGAGGTTTGATGTCATGTCAACAGATGTCAGATATTGCTAAAATTGTGAAGCCTACTGCATCAGTTATCAAGGTCTCGTTCAATTTAAAAAACCAGAATTAACATAGTAATCTGTTTTCTTCTCTCACCATTGTGGCTACATGTTGTGATTGCTGCTAACTGATGTAAAACATACAACTCATACCTTGATCTCTCCCTTCTGACTTTTTTCTGATTTACACACAGATTGGTGGTGCACTGGACATGTTCACAGCAGTCAATACAACAGCTGCCCTGACAGGACTTTGAACCTCACCACACACAAACAATGCATCCACAAGCACCACATGTAATGCTCTGTATTTCTCTGAAACTTAAAATCTCATGTTTGCTTCCCAGTCTAATTCCCACATCCAATTAATACTTGTTTAATATCTATACCATAACCAAGAAGGTTCTTTGAAGCCACCTTCATCAATCTTTTTCAGCTGGAATTAAAAACTAATTGCAATATATTTAAGAGACACTAGAGGGAAGCCAAGATGTCTCAAAAACCCTCCCTAATAATACTGCAGCCCTAAACCCTAAGTTAAAACCAAACATTCTTAACATGGTGGAGAAAATACAGGTTATACTTACTGTGTTTAAAGATGCCAAACAAATGATTAATTTACAGGATGGCTCTGCTGTTTCTTTCCATTGGCACTCTGCCTGCTGTGACGCTCCAGGCTGTTCCCTCTAGGCGCTCCCTTGGTGATGCTGAGAGCCTGGAACTTTCACAGTTGTAACACTTGACAATAATCCCTTGAAGCATTCATGACAGTGTGATAACTTGTTAATATACACTGTAAATACAAGTGGTGAATATGTTGGTGTGTTTTCTTCCTTATTTACTGTTTGTTGCCAGCTGCTCCAGCAATTTCTACTATGGACATTTTTTTTATTATTTTTTTTGATACCCATTACACCGACAAGGTTACCAGAATTCCCAGTTAAACCTCCCTGTGTGTCCCTTCACTAGCACTACAAAAAGGACTTACCTTCACCCAGAGTGCAGAGGTAATTCAGATGCAAACATGGTCTGAACAACTGTTTTATATCCCTGCTCTGAACTGCAGTGATGAAGCACAGGGCTTCTTCAAGGTACACCAAAAACTCTGGTCATGTGATGAACTTCTCCTCAAGTCCCCCATTCCCCTATCCCCAACTTCTTCCTTGGTCACCCACATTTGCTCCCAAACAAGCAGCAGTTTATCCCTCTGTCACTGACTCCAGTCTAGACTGACTTCATATCCTCAGTTGTTATTTAATATTGGGGTACCCTAGAACTTGGTCCCCTGGCCATCAACTCTGTGAAAGCAGTATTGCTTTATTTTTCCCATGGCATTCTTCAGCCATATTTCAGTTTCTCAATCCTGCTATGTTTGAAAGCGACGCAAATCAGGGCTAACCATCCACACATTTACCTTAACATATCTGTTTATCTTCACTCCCCAGCAAAAGGGGTAACAAAAACAAAAAAAACCCATTTGATATACAAAATAAGCTGATGGTAACACAATGCCAAAAATAGCTTATTATGTTAAGTGCAAGGGAGAAAAGCCTTTATATAAAGCTTGATTGCAACAACATCTCAATTTACCAGTTTAAATACAAGACTTGCATTAAAATATTTCTTCAGATACATCTCTTGCTCTAAGGTGGTTTTTAAATTTATATACACATATCCAGTTGTAACACTTGACAGTAGTCTCATGAAGCATTCAAAGAGTATAACTTGGTAAGTACACACTGTAGATATGACTGCTTAATGTATGTATGATTTCCTCCTTCAAGGGTTTGTAACATTTGCTGAGTACTAGCCTCAGACAGGTGACCAGCCACCTGATACAGTATAATACCCCCAAGCCCTTCCTCAAGTCCCACAGCCTATGCTTCCACAGCTCACTGGATCCAGATGGTGTTGCCTCTTTCTGGTCTGCGAGACTCCACCGTCAATTCCCCAAAAGTAGAGAAAAACTGCTCCATTTCCTTCTGCAGCATATCATTCCTCTTCTCTGCATCCTCCTTCGCCCGCTCCGCGTTACGCATTTTGATTTCTACCATTGTGAACTTCTTCCTCTCTTGATCCAGCTCTTCATGCAGGGCCATCATTTCAGTCTCCAGGGTGAGGTTTCTCTGCTCCAGGCTGCATGAGGGAAATAAAAGCAGACAGGTCCTGAGCAGCACTCCTCACTCACTCAAGCAGAAACACACACCACCAACAAATTCCTACACATCTTTTCATTTCTAAAGCTTAGACTGAATTTCTGATGGGTGTATCTACAAACCATGGCTTCATCCATGAACTGCTCTCACAGGGCAAGCTCTCTGACAGTTTGTTAAAAAATACCTTTGTCTCTTTGGTAGCTCAATTAGAAAATGCCTTTGAACAGCAAAAGGCACAGAAGCAAACAGCTCCATCTAATTCTCCAGGAGTAGGTTAACTATTTACTTTACTTTCTGAAGTGTTGACACCCAGCTGCTGCTAGTTGCAGTAGTTACCCACAAGGTCAGAATAGTGCCCTGAATGTCTCTGTTTCACTGCTAATCTCCTTTCTCCTGCCCGCTGCATTATTTGCAAATATGGCAGTGTATGTATGTGTAAATATGGCTGTCATGAAGTTCAGTAAAGCAAGGTCCTACACCTGTGCCATGGCAACCCCAGGCACATCTACAGGCTGGCAAACAAGAGACTGTGAGCAGCCCTGCTGAGGAGGACTTGGGAGTGGTGGCTGATGAAAAACTCAACATGAGCTGGCCATGTGTGCCCACAGCCCAGAAAGCCAGTTGTATCCTGGCTGCATCCAGAGCAGCGTGGGGGAGGGGATTCTGCCCCTCTGCTCTGCTCTAGTGAGACCCCACCAGGAGTGCTGTGCCCAGCTCTGGTGCCTCCAGCAAAAGAAGGACATGGACCTGTTGGAGCAGGTCCAGAGGAGGACCATGGAGTTATAAGAGGACTGGAGTACCTTCCCTACAAAGACAGGCTGAGAAAGTTTGGGCTGTTCAGCCTGGTGAAGAGAAGGTTGTATGGAGATCTCATTGCAGCCTTCCTCTATCTGAAGGGGGCCTGCAGGGAAGCCAGAGGGACCCTTCATCAGGAGGTGTAGTGATAGGACAACAGGGAACGGCTTCAGGCTGGAAGAGAGTAGGTTTAGATGAGATGTTTGGAAGAAATTCTTTACTGTGAGGGTGGTGAGGCACTGGCACAGCTTGCCCAGAGAGGCTGTGGATGCCCCATCCCCGGCAGCGCTCAAAGCCAGGCTGGATGGGGCTCTGAGCAATTTGGTCTTGTGGGAGGTGTCCCTGCCCATGGCAGGGGTTGGAACTGCATGATGTTTAAGGTCCATTCCAACCCAAACCCTCCTAAGATGTTAGTGCTAAACACAGTCAGCACACATATTAAACTGTACATGAAGTGCTTCACTGCACTGCACACCATGCTGGAAAGAGTGGTGCAGGTGAAAGACTGCAACACCCTGTGTGCTGCACTCTGACTGGCAGCTGCTGTTGCCTGCAGCTCTCACACTGTGATCTATGACTTGCAGTGCCAGAGGTACCACAGCACAGAGCTGCTGTGTAACAGAGGTGAGAACAGAAAGTCCTGAACAGCTTGACTGAGGAACCTTTGTAAGAGAGCACATTCAGCTCCACACTGCTGAGTGCATTAATTAATGCTAAGCCCAGACTTTTAAGTTATTCACTGATCTCTACAACCACCCACCCCAGCAACCTTGCTCTGTATGAGTAGAGTCTGCACTGTCTGTAGATAAAGACACCCTCCTCCCTCCCTTGCCCTCTTTTAACAGGTCTGAGCTTTGAAGGAAAGGCTCAGCAGCAGAGCAAAGACAGGACAATGAGCAGATGCTGCATTTTCTCAAGAGGAATGAGGACTGCAAAGGAGTCCAGCAGTCTCCCCAGTCCCAAAAAAAACCCCTACAAGTGGAATATGACACAACAATGCTTTCACTGAAAGGTGACACTCAGTTGCCTTTCTCTCAATAATAAGCATGAAATAACAGAAACACTGTGAGAGGCTACTGATTTTGGTAATTAGATTTTATACAGACACTCACAAGGTTCTGGTTTTACTTTTGACACCAAAAGAATAATGTGTCACAACATGGCAAACAACTGCTCTGAACAAAACTCCTCTGGATCACAGTATCACTGAAGCAATGTAAACACTGAAAGATGACAAACCATTGGCAAGCATCTAGTGAGTGACACAGCAGTGACTGCAGCTAGTGCAATTCACGAGAGGAAAAACTTGGATTTACTCTGCAAGAGGCAGTCAGATGGTAGAGCGCTGAACCATCTTACCTTTTTATCCTTGTCTCATATTCTAGTTTTTGCCTGGCCATTTCTTGCTTCAAGCTGGACACCAGGCTGTGCAAAGCACTGTGGTTGTTGGTACTGCTGGGCACAAACGTTTCACTGTTATCGCTGCTGCTGGTGGCTCGGCTGCTGTGGCCCCCCACACTCCTCCTGTCACTTTTGTTCTCATAGTCACCGGGGTTAGAGAGCTCTTCGTGGGGTGGCCCATCCAGCACAGAGTCTTCGAAGTTACCCGCATAAAAGTCCTGCTCAGGGCAGGTGGTGGTGGATGAGCGACAGGAGTTGGAGTGCTCTGGGAGAGATATCTCACATGAGGATGTGGACCAGGTAGCACTGTCCACACTCTGCTTGTCATCAGAGTTCACCATGGAGAACTGCTGGTGGACATTGTCGTAGGTGGAGAGCCTGTTGTGCTGGCCCGACTCGGCCACCGAGGGCTCCCTCTGCTTGTTGTCCCTGAGGGTGACGAAGCCATTGGGCGCCCAGCCCGGGCTCCGGCTGCCCAGGCTGGTGCTGTGCCCGTCTGTGCTGGAGACGCCCATGCGCACCCCGCCGTTCTGCACGCTGTGGGTGCCCATCTTGGTCACCGGCCCCTTCAGGGATGACGTTCTTCTGGCTTGCAGGGAGCAGTTTGGCACGGCCTGGCTCTTCTCCGAGCCCTCCACGGAGCTGCTGAAGGACCCATTGGTGACTATGCCGCTACCTTTATTAAAAGCAGGATTCTTTTTCACCATGAGTGGCGGGCTCCTGGTGACATCTGGTTTCTGGATGCTGTTCCTGGGGCTGTTTGTCTTGCTGCCTGGCAGAGCAGTCGGAGACTCACAGTCCATGCTTCCCCTTTGGGGAGACTCGGGTGTGTCCCACGAGCAGCGCCTCACTGCTGTCTCCTTGGTATTGTTGTTCTCTTTGTTCTGTAGCTGCCCTGCAGTGGTTTTCTTTGGAATTTCGTTGTTGTTGTTGCACACCTCAGGTCCCATCTGAGGGTCTACATCCTTGGGAAACAGCTCTTCATGTTTGCTAATCATCACTGACATGAGCTGCTGGACTACTACTGTACCTGAAAGGGGACACCAAGCACATGGTTGTGAATGGCCTGTTTTATTTAAGGCGTAAATACATTTTATCTCCCAGATTCCACAAATACCTAGCTAACACTGAGCTTATACAAACATTGACACAATGCAGCCATCTGTGTAACACCCTGAATGTTTAAGAAGGCTGAAGTGCCTCTTGGCTACAGGGCCACATCAGCATGATCTCTTCCTTCCATCATATCAAGCCAGCAAGGCCTCACAGACCCCTAAAAACAACGGGAACATTTGCAAAGAGGCTGTTACTGTGACAGTAACTGCATCCCATGAAGACCACAGGAGGAGATAATGAGCAGAACACGGTAACATCATTCTAAGTGATGGCTCTCCACTCAATGTGGGGAACGTTTTAAAACCAAAGTCTCATTCTGGCACAGCACTTATGCCTGATAGTTTAACAGCAAACGGGCAGGCAAGGGATTTGCACTGCTGGAACAGACATTTTAGTCTTCTGAAGCGAAACAGTGCAGTAATGAGACAGAATTAATTTAATGTGAATGCATTTAACCACTCCATGGTGGTTAAACACAGCCAGAGAACTATGCCACATTATAGCACACTATGGAAGTAATGCAGGACCACAGCTTGCTGCTTCCTGTAATAGATGGCCACCTCTTCTCTAAAAGAGCAGCCCCTTGGTGTGCACACCACTTGACTACACTGTAATTTACACACTAGCATTTAGAGCTGGACTTGGCATGATAAAGATGTGCAACTCTATTTTGCTACGCAGACCCTCATTATGGTTTATTAAGAATATTTCAGGAACAAGGTCAAGGTAGTTATAATAATCACCTCATTTTTAAACTGTTAAAAAGCTTTGAGAGGCATGCTGTGCTTTTCTAATCAATAAATTCCCACTGTGCAAAAGTCATTTCACATCAACTTCTCTATAATACTCTGGATTTTATATCCCATTCTTTTAAAATACATGTACACCAAGAGTCAATTCAATGAGGGTACTCAGTATCTTTTTTAGCTGTTCTCACTTGTTTGTTTGCTGAGGCAAAATGATACTTTAGAACTAGGCAGCAGGAAAATTCACTTAGCTAATCCCCTGGCACACTTAGCTGCATTCCTTCTTAGAACATTACCTGTTGTGTGCAGAACTTTACTACAAACATTGCTTTGTCCTCAGGCAACTTTTATAACTGCATTTGATAGGGGAAAAAAATTCCCTGTGGCTGGAGTTCTGAAAGAAATCTCTGCTGAATCAAACAAAACCAACTCCTGATCCCCATCAATAAAGATATGATTCCCCAGAGCTGCATGTTTTATTTTGAATGATTGTGCAAGAAAAGCACTCTGTATCTTCCAAAAGGCAAAGAGAAATGATGAAGGGTGGCCATGAGCACCGATCAATGTGTAGTCTTTGTTCAAAGTCCCTATACATTTAAATATGTGTAGCCCAATTGCAAATCAGCACTGTCTTCTATCAAATCTTACAGTAATGCTTAGAAGACGTCATGAATCTGTTTAATCAAACCTGTTTCTCAATAGTTAAAGAAGTGTTATGTGTTTTCCTACAGAGATTGTAGCACCCATCCCGTTTCCTGCAACAGGCACCATCATTTTAATTCTAGGGCTGTTGATAAGCAGGCTGGAGAGCTGCTCCAGACAGTATTCACAGAATTCATGTATGATTTGGCAATGCCATGTTTCTGTTCATAACAACATGGTCATTGTCATAAGAATTAAAAAGAAGGAGAAGAAAAAGAAAGGTTTCAGATAAACAAGTAAATGAACAAAGTATAAAGGGAATTGTATCCGGGAAGAGAAAAAGCATCGTACTCACAGGAAAAGACTAATTCCATACACTATGAAATAAACCATGAAAACTGCATTTTTAAAATTTTCAGTGTACAGTCTATGGATAGCCCTAATTTTTGAGAAAGCTGAGTAAATCCTACACATTAAACAAAACATGTTTGATGGCAGAAAAGGCATTGTATACTTCATGCAGAGTTACAGTTGCAAAAATTAAGACTAGAAGAAAGTCAGTCACTGGAGGACATTGTCATGTCCATATTTTTGTCTTAATCACAGCAAAATGCTACAGCTGAACATGGCTGTAAATGAGAGCATGCAATCAATCTGGTAAATTGATTCCTGCTGTTCAGCAAGGCATGGAATACACAACTGCCTCGTGGGGGTTCTACATGGGTCACTGCAGTGTGAACCTGAGCTGTTCCTTGTCCTCAAGAAGCACAGGTGAAATATTAACTGCACTCCAACTCCATGTGCTGAGTAAGAACATGCCGTGCTTGCAGGAATTTTTGAGAGAGAAGGTCCATGTTTAGTGAAGCTGCCAAGGCAGAACAATCTCATGCAAAGTCCCTATGCAATACTGCACATTCCAGTAGTTTTCACACTAGCCTGCAAGATTTAACCCAAAAGCTCATTCAGGTTGAAAATTTCTGTCTCTATATAACAGATACATGGAACTTACTGCACAGACTGGTATATGTTGGTAATAAACCTAAAGACATTTCTTCTTTTCTCTTACAAGTTATGTACAGTAAGCTTACCCTCCATGATAGTCAGAGGATCTTCCACTTTGGGGCGCAGGATGTTGGGGCCAAAAACCGTAGCCAGGTTTTGCACACTCATTTTGTTCACACCTGAATACGACTGCACTTCATCAAGGAATCTGTGGGGAACATGTAAGGAATTAGGAAAAAGTCAAATCATGTGATTGTTTCCTAACATAGTTTAAGTATTGTATTCCAAATGCAAACAAAGCCAATAACTGCAGTTAGAAATGAGAAAAACAAGGTCCTGTCAAGAGGATAGAATATGTTCACTTCTACTTTCTTGCACTCCTTGCCTGCTTATGAAAGAAAAGTCACAATCTTGATAGAGCAAATTACTCATTAGTCATGCAGTAAACCTACCATTTTGGTACCTTCACTTGAGTTCTCCAGCCCTCCAAGTGTGAGTAATGTTTTTCCTTCAGGGCACACAGACAGACAGGTCTGCCTGTCAGCTCACACTTATAAATACCATTGTGATAGTCTTGCAAGAACACTTACCTACAGATGTATTTCAGCAGATTGTAATTGACAGCTGGCAGGCTCTTCACTTGCTTCACCAGTTCCTTCAGGCCCTTTAAGAGTTTTAAGGAAAAATACAGAGTGAGTAGGCACAGTTTTTTAATATTTTATCAGAGATTTAAAAAAAAAAAAGTCAGCAATTCCAATTACAACACAACAGACACACTACTGAAAGAGCAGCATTAAATACAGGTTATGATAAAGAACAAGCAGCTTGTAGAACCCATTTTGGATTAGGCTAACATGGATTAACTCTGGAAAAAAAATAAACAAGAAAATAAATATCTTGGTTTCATCATGTCTTTTCTTTTTCTTTCATTCTTTCTTTTTTTGAGCATCAGCTCCATTCCTCCTGCTGACAACAAGGCTAAGCATTTCAGGAACAGTTCTGGTTTGAACTAGCTGGCATTTCCTACAAGAAACTATTTGGTTATTTTATCCATTTCTGGTCCACAGTAGATTCTGACTAATAAATGACTCCTGATTTAACAGAAAGAGTTGAACAGCAACCATCAAGACCCTTCCTCTTACAGTTCAGAGTCTAATCCATGAAAATATACATCTCTTCCATGCAAAATGGAAGCTATTGACTACAGTGATGTTTACTCGAACTGGATTCAGAGACATGCAATAAATACAGCTAAGGTTATGCTACACACTTTTATTTTGAATTCTCAAGGACCCAGGTGGCAAGAATTTTCATACAAAACCTGCTTCAATTAACAGATGCTCATTCAAATTAGGACAACTGCCAGCTTCTCTCCTCCTGAGAACTGGAACAGTTTTTTATTTCATCTTACTTGAGTTACCAACTCACCGTTTCTTCCTCCTTGCTGAGCATTTTGGCACAGGAAAGAAAATCTTCATACTTTGCATATGGTACAACTGGTTCTGGGAGCTCCCTTAGGTACAGCTTGAGCAGTGAAGCCACGGTGTGCACATCTGTGTTGCTGTTGGGGTGGAATACAAGAAGTCATTAATGTGAATCAGGATGATGCTGTGAGACTGACAAGTTAAAACCTGCCACTTTTCCACTGCCACTCCACACTTTACTCATCACCAATATATATGTATCTACAAACCCTACCTGTAATCTGTTTTTCGTTAGATTTTTTTGTCCTATAAAGAACTCAGGATACCCACAGGCAAATGTCCATCAGCTCTAGTGATTTATTACCATAAATAATTACACATAAGGCCCTGTTTGCAGAGACAGGTATGGAGGAGATAGATCCTGCCTCTTGTTGACAAGCATCTCCCTCCAGACATGCAAAATTCATCCTAAATGACACTTTTCATTTTCACCTGAGCTAGAAACAAGGCATTTACACACTGGGAATTTTTCTCCTACTAGAGATGGCCCCAGCTCCCAAAACATGCCCAGTGTGTCTCAATTCCATTTTATCACCACATCCTCTGTTACCACTATTCAAGAAGCAGGTTTTAAAGGAAACATATCTACCACAGGCATTTAGTTGAAATCTACCTACTGGAATTAAAGCTTTTTCCCTGATATGTGTCTTTTTCCTGTGGGATCCCACTAAATGACTGCTGTGCCTTATAGCTGTACTCTTACACTGAAAACCTTGATAAACTACACTCAGAACCACAAATCCCTGGGAAATGAGTTTTAGCTCTATCCTCTACCAAGTAAGCAGAGGCACCAAACAGAAAATGAGTGAATGCTTGTAGCACAGGTAACATCAAAGGGCCAGCAGTCAAAGGCCTGATGCAACATGTGCCTCCCATGACTGCATTTGCAGAAATTTAAGGCTTTTTTGGATACAGCTAGTAGGAGCCTCAGCTGTTTATCAGGCACATTAAAGTAACACAGAGAGAGGGATCACAACCACAAGTTCAGACAATGCAATCACACTTGCTTCAATGTTTCTGTGGTGTGTAAATTACACTCCTGTTAACCTAGCAGTATTTATCTAAAAATAAGTAAGTAGAAATTAGACATAAGGCACAAGTTAGCATGAAGAAATCTCTCTTGCATTATGTCTGGCTCCATCCCTGGGTTTAGCTACTCAGGCATTTATTCAAATCCTTACTGGAATGTTCTACATGCTTACCCTGGCTCAGATAAAGAATTGTACTGCAAGCTGCTATCTTTCCCTCTGATTTCTGAAAAATCACAGAAGGGGCACTAAATTTTGCTCATTTCATTAATAAGAAACAGGAAAGGCACACACGCCTACAAGGTGCATTATTATGTATTTTCTTTTTCTTTGAAGACTTCACACATGGAGTATTTCTTTTTAACTCACAGTATCTCAAAGGGAGCCATTGGTATTTGACACATTTAAGCTTTGCTAGAGGTATGTTAATCATTATTTTGGAATAATCTGTTAAAGCAGTAATGGCTTTTACTAAGTTAAATCTTAACAGGAATGGTGGGAACAGCCTTAGAGTAATGTGGTATGGTATGTCAGAAGAAGAGAGATGATAAAGCAAAGAGAGATGATAAAGCACTGTGTATGTTTTAATGTTCACCACCACCAAACTCCTCAAAATGAATGTGCAGAAAACATTTCTAATTCCAGAATGAATAATTCCCAGCCCAAATTCCAAAACAAGTTTTCCAGAGAAACTCTGTAAACCACTAATGCAAACCCACATTTTTAAACAAAGTTCAAATTCTAATCTCTTGATTGCAACCCTCTGTTGTAGAGTGGCTGGAATTCAAAATGGTATTTGCCTACCCCCCAAACTTTTTGAATACATATATAACAGATGTGGGGAACTACTAGCATGAAACTAGGTCTGATTGTAGTCTTTAATGGTATTTCAAATGCTAGCTCAGATTTGGCCTCTAACCTTTCTGCTCTATCTAATCTCAACTCAGCATTGATCATCTTTCTGATGATTTTATTATTACTGCTTTTTTAATTTAAACCAGGACACTCCTCACACCTTGCTGAAGGACTTAACCCCCTCTTTACAGAGTCTATTTGCATAAAACTGGAGAGGTCTTTCCAAAATACAAGGATCAAACAGGGTAAGTGAGGGAAATTACTGAAGAACAATTAGAAGGTGGCACACAGGTCTCTCAGTAAGGGGATTACACAGTAACATCCTCCCTTCTTTGTACTGCCAGGATCACGCTTCCTGTAGTATGTAAGAATGATTTCACACCAGTCCTTGCTGTGGAATACTTGTTCCTAGAGGGCACAGCAGCTGAAGGATAAAAAAGGTTGAAGAAGGAGACAGAAGCCTTGAAATTTAATGCAATTTCTAAACTTTCTTATTTTGGTGTGAAGTACTGTTAGGTTATCACTGCAAGAGGTAAGCTGAGTACCATAAATTGCAGGTCTGCCATGGAAGAACTGAGAGAGAAACAGGGAGGCAGGATGCTGAGGAGGAAGGAAATGGCAAGTGTTGCTCTCAAATTAACTTCCTGAAGCACATGCTGTATTTACAAGTATGTAGAAAGGTCTTTTATAAAATGGGATTAGAAACCCAGGTCACAATCAGCAGACAGAGACATATATACAATATTTTAAACTAATTTTCAAATCTTTTTTCCTACAGCAATACCACAGACTGCCACAAGATGGTGGGGTCACAAAATAAGATTCTGGAATATTTGGGTTTTTTTTCCCTTAACAGTACTGGATCACTTCTTAAGACTTAATCTATCTGTACAGAGATTACCATACAGATTTGGGCAGCACAAACAAAATAAACACAGCCTGCATACACAGACATACTGCTTGCCAAGCTCTTTAAGAACTGGATTTTTAAATTCTGCTTTATGAACACTAAGACAAAAGCTAGCAACTTTCTTTGAGTGTAATTGTGGGTAAAAAAATGTCATTATTTTTATAAATAATGTAACTAAAAGACTGTCTCTCAGCATCTGGGACTTTTTTAGACCTTGCAATGTAGTATTATTTTTTTCACCTTCTGCTTTAAATTACAGGGGAAAATTTTAAAATGGCACACTTCAGTCCTAATGCATCTGTATTTTGGGTGTTTTAGTCCACAAATACCACTAAACACTTTTCAGCCACAGAGGACAGCTGTAGGTTTCAAACAAGTGCTGAAGTGGAGGGCTGGGAGCATTTATTTCCCTTTCTAATCTACACTGTTCCATCGACAGTCTAAGTCAAAAACCAGCACTTAGATCTCTGCCTTGAGGATAACTGGTGTAGTTTTTAAAACATGGATCTTTGCAGGCCTATGGAGGACCTTTTCCTCATGGACTTTTTTCAGTTACAACTGATCAGCTTAAGACAGGGCAGAATTTCCCCCTTGAGCACTGTCCTTGCCTACATTCCAGAATCATTACAGCTACAGAAATTTAATGATTATACCTATCATCATATTTCTTTTGCTATCTGACTGTGTAATATCAAAGTGGTTTATGATTACACATTCATAATTAACATGATTAGAAGCATTCATTAATTTTTATTAAAACACAGGATGTCAATTCTGGCAGAAAATCCTCTGTTATCTAAATTGGAACAACTCTCATTAACTGAGGCAGACTTTCTCCAAGTGCACAATTACAAGCTTGAAATGGGAATGACGAAGCACAAAGTGGGGAATTTAATGTAACATAAAAAGCAGCAGCAAGCTGAGGAACAGCTATTTTGGCATGTTGTGGTGGGAGGTCTAAGAAAGATGACTTATCTCACTGAAATATTAATCCTGCATTCATGGTGGCATTTCCAAAGGAGCATGCCCCCGCTCCAGCACTGTTCATGCACAGGCATGACAAATGCAAACGTGTCCCAGCCTCTCCTTAGTCATCATATTCAAAGGCCCATTCATCTGAGCTTTGTCAGTAATATCTCTCATGGCGTTGCTGTTCTGACAGCACTTTCCTTTGTGATACCACAGACACCGTGGAAGTGCCTGTCAGACTGATTACACTCCCTGCAGTTTTTCACTCCCTCCACCATAAACAATATCCCTGGAGCCCAGCAGGTCACCAGCAATCCAGGCAGAGCCCTCACACTCCGAGCAGCAGACAGCGTGCTCAGAGAGCTGCAGTCAGCGCTCCACGCACAAAGCCAACAAGCCCTCGTAAACTCCCCGAGAGGAAGTATTAACAAGGCAAGGTCACATCACAAAAAGATTAATGCCCTGCCAAAAATAGCTCTAGATCATGATGGCACATAAACAGTTTGCATGAAGAACAAACAATAGGGAACAATAAGCGGCGAGGCTGTAATTCAATTTAAGAGTCCTGGTAATAAAACAAAGGAGAACATTACATTTTGTGTACCAGTTTGACTGATTTTGGGAGACAGGCTTTGGTCCAGAAATTCAAAGGTCAGGTTAACTTAATGTCCTATGTGATTTTTCTTCCTCTATGTGGGTATTTTCAAAGCATTACTCTAGATAATTTTCCTACATAATGGAGAGATCTAGTACAAGCAGTCCTGTGCTTCATTAAATTTTGCCCACGCCTTGTGAAGCATATATGAAAGCATTTATCAGTCTGCCTCTAGTATAAGCTAATAACTGATTTCTATTCTTGTTTTTGGTTTAGACAGAGAAATAAACCAAGCCTATCCTGCTCCTTTGTCCTGGAAGCATGCTACCTTCCACAGTCCACAAGGAATGGTGAAGACTGGCGGACTCTATTTCTGAGTTAGGTACCAACTGCAGTAATTGTAACAGCAGCCAATTTATGCAGGCTTATAAAGGCTTTAAAAACAGCAATGAAGACAGCAATTTAGGACAAGGAAAAAGACAAACTCCATGGGGAAGGATGTTAAAAATTACTTCAAAAAATACAGGTCCTTAAACATACAAAAGTGCTTTCAGGTAAGGTGGCCAGAGGTCTAAGAAACAGCTGGGTTTCCTCTAGGAAAAAGATCTACCAGCTCCACTAAATATACTGGTAATTATCTTCTCTTGATAGATTGTTCAGAAAAACTGTTAAGATTCTCCAATATTTTTCAGGGACTGCAAGCATATGTAAAAACATGGAAACTCACAACAAATAACCTACCTGTTCTTGTTTACTGAAAGAGAAAGCCACCAATTTTGCAATCTGTTTTTTTCAAGAAGGCTTTAAAAACCTCACTGTCTCAGACATTGCACAGGGTAACAAAATGTCATCCTTTCCTAAAGATGACCATGGCCCTCTAAGAAATCATTGATCAGTGGCATATGAAATACATAGCTGACTTTTTTTTTTATCAGAGCTGACAAACCAACCATTTCTGAAATTGAAATTTATGCAAAGTCACTACAAATGTTCATTCACTGCCAGTAACTAAAAACACTCTGAGGACACCAAACCCAACTAAAAACACAACAGGACACCAATTAAACTAATTTAATGACCCTTGCAACACACTAGATATATCTCCTAATGAGTATTTAATTGCTAGACTAGGTCTTTAAGTTGTGCCATATGCAGTGATTATTTCTGTTAGCTGGTTAGAGTAAGGGCTGGAACTGGAAAGGACATGAAGTGGGTCCAGAGGCATAGCTGATGAGCAGATTGAGAGGATCAGGGAAGAAAGGCTGGAACCAGCAGAAACAAACAGGAATTGTCACAGGCCTAAGGCCATTTGTGTTTGGCAGGAACAAGCCTTGGAGTAAAGATTCATTTCACATAAAAATGTGGAGTTTAAGGGATTACTGCATTTTGCCAGTAGGAAGGCATATGAAGCGCCTTCTTTGTGGGAAACTATCTGCTTCTAAACAAATTCTTATGTACAGGCTTGGATCTGAAAAACAAAGAACAACTTTTACAACCAGTGTTTTCTGCTTGCCATCTGCACAGTGCCCATGCAGACTGCAGCCCAAATGAGACACATTCCATTTCCAGAATTCACCAAAACTTTATAACATTCTTTTAAATTCTTCTTTTAATATTTTTCTCCTCCTCTGGAGAAGAAAAAGAATTGTGCATGTGCTTCTTCTCACCTCATCCTTGTCACTGTCTTATTTTGCTTCAACAACCCCAGTGATTAAATGCCTACGAACATAACAGCTTTACATTTTGGATTATTTGGCTCCAGTGAATAAGCACTTGCCAGCTATCACGTTCTACCAACTTAGGCACCTTTTCTCAGCTGACTGCAATGGTGACCAGTGCAGTAACATCTTGTTCCTTTTTTAGAGCAATTCATACCCATAAGAGAACGTATTAGGGACTTTGTTTTGCTAAATATCCATTTATGTGCTCTCCTCCTCTCTTGTGCATGCACACAAATGCTGGCGGGTGAGCTATGTAACTTTTAAACTCTCTGAACCACTGAACTATGTTCATCAGTAATAGTTATGAAAATCCAAGCCACACACATCAATCATATCATTTTTTTATTAATATATGTTTCAGTGACATTTCAAATATTTTTTTCTCCCTGAGCAATCTTATCTCACATGTCATCTGGTAGTAATTGTGATGAACAGCAGATGAAAAGAGGCAATATGGAAAAAGAAATCCAATTTTTACCCCTCCAAGGTAAAAACTGTAGAACAAATCCTTATGCAATTTTCCTTATGCAGTGCCATATTCTCTGTGCTAATTTCACAGAACAAATGGTCATAATTCACTTTGTGTCATTACAAATGCATGATTTGTAAAGGAGATGAGGGACTTTATAAGTAAAACATAAGCCACACACACAAGGAGAGAGAAGCAAATACCCCAAGGGGGAAGAAAATGGATTCCCTGGAGGGGGCAATTCTACACAGAGGTGGAGCTGTACTGGAAATACCAAGGATATTTCAAATAGTAGCAAGCATGAGTGATTGCCTAATTGCACAGCTAGTTCCTTAGAGCAAATTTCACAATATGTACAGATACATTCAGAGGGAGTGAGGTATTTATTGATTTTTGTTTCTAAACTGACACACAATTTTGAGGCGTTGTGTTTTTCCTCACAGAAGAGGCCTCAGCAGTTTTCAGCTGCAGCAGCTGCACCTCACCTTTCCAATACTGATCAGCAAGAAATGATGGTGTTCCAGTGTTTGTCAGAGGGGGCCTGAGGTGTTGGATGTTTCAAATCAGACACAGAATTTTCTCAGTCGGTGAGACGGAAAATTTTTAAATGCTTGTTCCATTCTCATACACAATTCCTCAGCAACATCTTATTCCAATCATAAGATCAAGATCAAAATTACTAAGTGGAGGTTCTTTCCACTATGTTTTTTGTAACTGACTTCAGAATTGGAACACCCAGCTCCTAACTCACATGACAGCAACCATTTCTCAGGTACGTTTTATATGTTTCAAAATATGAAATTTTCTGCATTTTCTTCTGAGTGAAGCTATTCCCATTGTTTCTAATTTGCTTTATTTGCTCTGGTTGTGCTTGCTCTGTGGTCTTCTCTGCCAGGGGGGTGCAGACAGGAAGGCAAGAGGGGACAAAGAAGGACAGGGGCTCCACAGAACCATGGATAGCAGCTGAACTCTGGGCAAAGAGCAGATCTGTGCCTCTGAACTCCATCTCCCAACACGAGCATGGTGAGGTGTGCAACCATCTTAAAACACAGATGGCATTTTAAAGGAGTACTAACCATTGTATATGATCTTACTTTTGGTTTTGTCTTTAATTCTATGGTACATATTTTACTGAATCGGCTATGAAGGCATAAAGAGAAGAAGAATTATTCAACAGCAATTTGTCACACAAAAATAAAGCCTATTTTCACATATATTTCAACATGTCTCACATGTTCTGAAGTGTTTGTCTGACTAACATGCACTTGCACATGGAAAAAAAGTGAGTATGGAAAGTGGCAAACTCCTCAAACACCAGCTCTCTTTGTGTTAGTTCCAACTCTGATGACAGCAGCCAGTCTTTCTCCCTGCCAGAGCCAGTGACCCAGCACTGCTACGGAAGTGTGACCTGTATTCCATTGTGTTCCATGCCCCAGGAACAAAAATGTCAGCTCTGCTCCAACTGCAAAAATCTCTGTTGCTATCGATGTAAATTAATAGAGAGAACCTGGGTGGATTTTGCATGATGGGACTTTTGGCTAATAATAACATGTAATTAATTACAGATTAAACACAGTGGATCTAGACGTTCACAAGAAAAAGTGAGCATGGATGCCTAATGTATGTGTTTTTTTCTTTCTCTACAGCACTATTTATACTGTGGCCACTTTCCAAGAGCTCAGCTTACCAAACAGGCTGCATCAAACCCAGAGCTCATGCTGCTGTTCAGCACAATGAAAAGTTACCCCAAACCAAGGTCACCATACAGGTACTCTACTCACAGGTACTACTTTGAAATGAACTTCACCTCAAAGAGTTTACAAATGGAACAAAAGGCTGGGGGAAAAAGCAGATAGCCAAAGGAAACGATGCAGAGATCAGAGCAGAGTTTATGCCTGACTTCTGAACCACTGCTACACCTGAATCACACCTCTCCAAACTCAAATGTGAAAAAGTAAACAGGAAAAGCACCCTGTGCAAGGCATGGGGACATACAAGGTCAGTGTTCTATAAATTCTGAGCTTCAGAAGCAGAACTGCAGGACCAGCGATTTATAGGCAGCTCCTGCTGCTGTTTCTAATTGCTAGAGTAGAAATTACGCGCATCCTTCACAGCAGTAGCATGTAAAATCTCTTCTCCTTTTCATCTGCTAAAGCTCAGCCAGCATACCTGTTCATGGGGCTCATTAGTTTGTGCTACAGATGTTGCTAGATAACCTTGAAAAAGAATTAGTGCGGCTGAGCCCTGGTCTCATTTGTCTGGAGTAGTTAGAATTTGTGCACTTCCTCCAAGCTGTACCTCTCAGTGGGGTGTTCAGTACATCATCTTCCCACAGTTCAGGATGGCTTGTTTCCTTAAGCATTTCCTCTACAATTATTTGGTTTACAGGCACAGAAAAAATAACCTTTTGTTTCTGCCACTTGCCTACCCTTTGGTAGAGACAGACATTATCAGTAATATTTATCATACTGTCCAAGTAAGGAAATGTACCCAGTAGATGCTTCTTCACCATCTTTAAATAAGCTTCACGGTATTTGAACAGTGAGTGAGCATGCCATAAACATTCATCAACTAACACAGCCACTTCCCATAGTGCTCTGGCTCCATAAAGTCATTTACTCATCAATTATGCTAACTCACCTTCAAAAGAGAAACGAATAACGTCATAGGAAGACAAGTCACTTTTCCAGAACGTTATAGATTCTTACATTTTCTTTTAAACTGAGGGTCAGGACTGAGGAAACTGTTGGAGATGAAAGAACATTACAAGTGCCTGCCTTCTGTGCATCTGATGCACAAACCTTCAAGCTTAATGAATCTGCTCACTTCACAGAAACAGGGAATGGAGGCACCTAAATGATTTCCTGCAACCAGGTTTGAATTATGGCATGTTTTTGCACTAAAAGATCAAGCTACAGTTTCCTTCCTGTTACTTGGATTGCTATCAGACACAGGTCTCACATAATAAATGCAATCTGCCTCTTCCTCCTAACTCCCATTGGGCCCACAACTGCAGCAAAGCAAGCCAGTGCCACTGTGGGGGTGTGATGTCACTTATGGATGTCACTTAGGGCACATGCTGAGGACAACCACTGTTTAACAGTCTCTTCAACTGGAATTTCATGACCATCATACTAATTCTGGTCAGAGTTAAGAAGTCCATGTGGCACTCATAATGCACTGGTGCTGTTTCTCTGATTGCACACTCTGTACACGTCATCACTGCTGCCAATGCTTACAGGAAGACAGTACAAAAATCACAGGGGACTACAATTACTTACAGGAGAGTAAAGTCATACCCAGCTGTGTGAACAGGACCAGGTTTCCCTTGGCCCAGAAACTCTCATTAACTCTGTAAAATTGCATAAATAATGGAACACAAATCAGACCTGGACCCTCAAGACCACATAGGCTTGTTTTTATGGTCAGAGTGACTTTCAAGTAAGTAAGACCAAACGCCCAAAATTAAAAAGAAATGCATGAAAGTATCTTCCCTTCCAGTCAGTATTATGGGTAACAGAACACACTGAGGCTGGTGATAACAGAAATTCTTCCTTTGTGGAACTGACTAAATGCCAGCATCACCACTGCATTTCAAATGATATTAAGATCAAGGCAATCCAGATATTTTTGATTAAGCCAAAACATTAGCAATACTTCTCCTTACCAACTTTTCACAAAAGGAAACTCTCCAGAAACGCTTTGAAATCAGACATCAAAGTCAGAACAAAAAAGAAGACATTTCAGAGCAGTAATGGGAAACATACAGGGAAACCTACAAAAACATGTCATTCTGTCTGCTGCTGCCATGTGTTTCACAGCTCTGTGGGTCAGCCAGCCCAGCACACCGTGCCCTGCCTGGGCTGCAGGGCGTGGGGAACAGCTGCAGGGTTTTACCTGTCAAAAGAAGGCTTTTCTCCACAGTCAAAGGCATCCTGCAGCTCCTTGACGAGATTGGCCTGCCCAGGCAGTCGGAAGAGGCCCTCCTCCCTCAGCCCCCGCTGGCGGATGAAGTCCACGCACTGCTCCACCAGCATGGGAGCCAGGCGGTTCCCATAGCGCTTCTCGTACCGCACCGTGTCTTCCAGCTTCTGCCCGAAAATGCCTGCACCAGAAAGAGAGCTCGGACTCAGCTGAGCAGCACAAACACATCGGAGGAGCCCACCCTTCTCCTGCAACCCACGCAATCTGCAGGTCATTTAAATGCCTGCACAATTAACCTACTCCTTTCTTAAGAACAGAATGCTCAGTTTCACCATTGGCACTCTTCTGGAAATACAGTGCTGACATGTTTTCCAAAAACATTTGAGCACTTATTTAAACATTTGAACATTTATTTAAAATAAAACACTAAATTATTTGTGAGATCACTGGCACAGGAAACAGAAATAACACAAACAGGATTTTCTGTCATAAAACCTCTGATTCAAAAGTGATTAATATCTCCACTTTTTTTAGGTTAATGCCTACTTATTAAGTACTCCTCTATCAGTTCCAAAAACATAACATGGAGGGAAAAATATTTATAACTCAGAATTTTGTGGCTACTAAATGAAATTACTATTTTGTTCTCCAAATAGACAATGATAAATCCATTACGTATTGCCAACTGCATTATCACCATCTGCTTTAGCAGTAATAAATTCTGTGTACGAAAAGAAGTTCCTGACGTGAAAGGTGAAATATGTCAGATGAACTGCGGGAAACCTGAATTCGTCCTTAAGCTCAGAAGAAAATGGAGGTTTTTTGACAGAATTAATTTCAACCCTGATCTGAGGATATCAGCGCTACCACTGGAACGACAGCTACTCTTTACAGCTTATTTTGCCTCTCCTTTCAAAGTGCAGAGCAGCACAATAATGTTCAGGGATGTCATCTGTGCTGGAAGCTCTCTCTTGAGACCACCACTTGCTGAACAGTACTAGGGCTGAAGCAAGGCAATTCAATTTCTATATATAGCAAGACAATGAATAGTTCTAAGGCAGTCACGATCAGAAATTAAAGACCAAATGACTACTTCGCTTTTGCAATGACGTACACTGTAAAGTATGTAAAAAAAAAAGAGGCAGTAAATTGTGCCATCCACTGAGCACACTGTTCCTGCTGGTTTAAAAACATAAAATATTCAACAAGAAAAACATCATTGTTTTGGTTTGCTTTCTCTAAAAAAAGCTCAAAATGGAGATAGATAGCTTTTGCTTTTGACTTAAAAACTTAATTCACCTGTATATTTCAATTCAGATTGAAGCATCCATCCAGGTAACCTTTCATGTGTACATTTTTCCTTCAACAGAAAGGTAACTTACACCTCAGTTGTAGGTAGGACAGCTGCCTTGCAAATGCACAGGGATGTAGGGCAGGTCTCAAGTTTCCTGTATGGAAGGTCTGAGGTTTGTAGTTAAAAGCAATTATTTTTACTGTAGCAGAGGAAGTAACTGGAGAGAGTAAATGATGTCCTGCTAAGACATCCAGAGAGTCTCTGAGATGCAGAGCAGTGTATTTTGTGATTGCCATGGTACCCACACTTGGGGATGCCAAAACCAGCAGTAGGTAAGGGGAATGAACATCACACAGTCATTACTTATTACTCCTTTTGTACATGCTGTACAAAACCCAGAGCCCAACAATTAGCACTTAAAGAAGGAATTTTTGCAATTTCAGAGTTAAGCTTCGAAGAATACTGACAGAAGTAGCATCCACAAAGTTTGGGTCCTTGAGGTTAGCAAAGGAGCTAAGTATGCTAAGTATGTTTTCTTAATTATTGCATACCTTCCTAACCTCCTAAAAACTGACTATGGGGATGGGAGGAATATTAATTGAATTTGTGTTTCCTGTATCTTCCAAGAGTTGCAGCTGGTTGACACCGAAAATCAAGTCCTTCCACTTGCTACACTCTCCTTCTCAAAGTAGTGGAATTAGGGAGGAAAGTCCACTGAAAGTCAGTTAAGGAATCTGTGTGATTATGAGACTCTGGGGATTTCAAAGCTGTTAATATACGAGAAGGCTGCACTTCAGTGCCCCCCAGTCTGTCCCTTCTCCCAGCTGAATGAGCCCCATTTTCTCTGCCTCTCCTCAAAGGGCAAGTGTTCTAGCTCCTCAACCCCTTGGTGATCCTTTGCTCAAGTCACGTTAGCATTATCTCCACCTCCTGGGTTTGGTGGGTTTTTGCTTGTTAAATGATACAATATTTGGATATGGTCTAAAAAATGTTAAGCAGAAGACATTAATCACCCTCCTCTCCTTCTGCTAGCTCTGCTTCTGCTGATACTGCCCAGACTGCTGTCAAATCTTCCTTGCTGCCAGGTCCACTGCTGGCTCACATCCAGCTTTCTGTCCCCCAGGACACCCAGGTCCCTTCCCCAGAACTGTTTCCCTGGGGTTATTTATTCTTAGGAACAAGACTGGGCCATCCTACTCCAGTTTGCCCTATGAACATACAGCCTAAGCCTCCTTGCAAGAATGCATGAGATTTCCTGGTTTTAAACACTAGACTCTTTGCCTCTTTTCAAACAAAATATGATAGGATATTCAAATTATACCAGAATGCACACATAACTACACTTCATGCCCACTGACAGTACAATTGGCAGGAATAAGCTTTCTGCTACTGGTTATATCTTCTTCTGACCACGCTAACTTTCTTTAATCAGTAATGTGCATATTGCAGCTTCCATTTGTAGGAGAGAGTAAGTTCTTAGACCAGAGTGCTTTGGAACTGTTATTAGTAATGACACTGCAGTCAAAATACATCACTTTCTATTAATACATTTTTTGATGCTGCCTTTTTATTTTTTGCTCATTTTAAAATTGGTTTTCAAAGAACATCTAATAGATAATGAATAAAATCAGAATAAGGCTATTTTGCAGTGGGAGCAAAAACCCTTACCATATTATTATAAATTGCTGATGCACCACAACAGAAAATGTACTGAAAACAGGTGGGAACCAGAAAGCACTAAGATGTCTGTAATTGGAATTAAACACTATTTTTCAATTTGTTTGGCACTAGAATTAATCTCAGGCAGGCTTGGGTTGGTGTCTAAGTGCAGCCTGAACTAGATTCTCCAAAGGAAGCATTTCCTCCACCTAACAAACATGGAACACCGCACCAGGCAGAACTTGGCCATGAAATGTGATAAGCCTGCACAAATATTGACCTGAAGTTACAGACTTGCTGCTGATGCCTTATGGCAAAGGCACTCTGTTGCCAGGGGCAGAAGGGACAGAAACATGACAACTCTGCTTCCTCATCATGCTGCCATAGCTTCTACCTGGCTCATCATCCTTCTGCTGTCTCCTGGGTAAGGCATACCTTCTCCCCTCTCTAATGCTTTCATCCCCTCTCATGCCACAGCTAACTGCTACAGAGATGCTGCAGATGAACAGTCTACAAGCATTAAGAGGTTGACTATTTAGAAGCAGAGGTATTCCTGTGAAAACTGCAGTTCCATAATGTTTGGCAGAGAAAATGAAGTTGTAATGGGTAACTACTTGTACCTCCTTTATAAAGAAGGAAGGAAAAGACAGTCCAAGTTGTGGAGACTAGATTATAACCAAAATCACTGAGATAATCTCAAATGCTGTTTCTTAGGAGTAAATTTCCACTACAGCAACTAAACAATAACATCTTTTTTGGAGAAGGAAGTAGAAGAGAGCCCTCATAACTCATGTTCTAATCCAAACTCAAGTGGCTCCTAAATCTCAATGTCTCCAAAATCCAGAAATGCACAGATACACAACAGCTGACCTGTGGCTTGGTTTATCATTGGGATAGGGTACCACAGGAGAAACAAATCAACAAGAAACCGTGAGGTTCAGAATAGCACTAGTTTGGCTTCCCCACAGCTGGTGGAAGGCAGGGAAATGCACAGGATCCAGTTCTGACCAGTCATTAGATTTAATCAGCAGCACTGCTTTTTCAGAGAGCCCTTGCAGGTCTGTAAAGCTATATCCAATTAAGCCAAGATCACGCATAACATCAAAGAGGAAAATCACATGTTGGTAAAGGGCATGCTGAGCAGTTACTCATTAACTAGAACATTCCCGTGGCACAAGTTTTGTAAACACTTTGAGAAACTGGGCTTCCATGCTTAACAGATACCCAAAAACCTCATGAAAAACACCACAGTTCTGTATGCAAATTCTGCACGTGTCTTCTCAGGAGCTGTGGAAGCACTGTGGTTATTTTGCATGGTACATAGTCACAGTTAGAGGATGGCTTTAAAATCTAAGAATGCTATTAGTCAATGATTTCCTCAGCTAACTGAACACAGGCAGGCATCACATCTAAAGTCCATGGACTTCTGATTCAGGAGGAATAAAGGAGAAAAATCTAGGTGGCAATTCTGCCCATAAGGAATGGCTTGAAATAAGGAATATCTCAAAAAAGGCCACCTGCCACTCTAGATCTACCACAGCACACACATTCAGCGAACCAGAAGGTTTCAGACAGCAAAAGGCACTGAGGGCTGATGTTTTCATAGGTGACCCACACCTGTACATGTGCAGCAGAGGACCAAGGGAGCCTGGTGCTTCCAAACCAAGTTCTGGTTTCATGGGCTGTGCTGATCAGAAAGGGTCAGTTAAGGTTAAAGGAACTGATCCCAGCTTAGAATCTGGATATGAATTTTTGAACAGCTCTTAATTCTTCATCAGTAATTCATTGACAGAAAATAACAGATCAGATGAATGGCTTTCAACAGTGGGGCTGGGAACAAAGGTCCTGCAATAACACAAAGAAGTGGCTGTCATGACCACACAACACCTAGTAAAGAGCTTTTAATCATTATTTTCCATCACCTTTCTGCTCAGATGTTCCCCAGCAATAAGTGATGTTTTGAGTGGATCAAAGACAGGGAGTATTTTCTTCTTCTCTACAGAATTTTGTAATGTACAGGAGAGGAAAAGCCCCACCAAAACCAGTGGTAGCAGAATTTTGTTCCTGCCTGAGTAAGGTAAGATAAACTCCCACCCTGGAGTTTAGAACATATGCTCACCCCAATAACCTGCTTGCAAAAACAACTCTGATACAAGAGCACAATTAGATCCAGGAAAGGAAAGGAGACAATCTTGAAAACATCACCAGGAACTTGTCACATTGATCACATCACAGCCTGCACTATTTTTTCTGGCCACAGCCAATGCCACCTCCCTCTCCACAACTCTGTCTACTCAAATTCACCACATTATTGAATGTTCTCAACATTGTGCGCTTTCTCCATTGACCCTGCATGTTCTCTATGGAAGTTCTGTGGTGGTACTTTAAACAGAGAGCATCTGCTTCAAGCTGGAGTTTAAAGATGTTTGGCTCTGTCTCTGTTCAGATGCTGCCCTCTGAGCTTTGACTTCTCCTATGACGTGACTCCCAAACCCCAAAAGTATGGCATCTAATTTTTTGGTGCCAACCACAATGGAACTTTGATCTGGATTTCCAGAAAGGGTTCTGTACCTGATATCATATATCAGGGTTCTTCACCTGATATAATTGGTGAAGATGATGTTATGATTCTCTTTTATAAGTCTTGCCACCACTAGCCACTGGTTTTCCCCGCTAATTTTATTTTCTGCATCATGTTGCACAGCTTAGATCTAATTGATCTGCTTTATGCAATTATGGATTAGGTTTACAGAAGGCTAATTTTGCCTTTTTTTTTTTATACTTAAGTATACAATCTGCAAATGAAGTTGCCATAATCCAGTAAATGAATTAATAAGACAAGTGCAGTTAGCCTAATGTGCCAGTGCCCCCACAGTAAGGGCTTGACTGAATCCAGTTAATGTCTGTTAATCTTTCTGTTGACTTCAGTGGGATATTGATCAAGTTAAATACATGCCCCAGCACTCCACAGCTCTGATTCTAGGGGCCTTGACAGAAAATGTATATAAGAAAGCAACCAAAACAAATTTTACATAGAGGAGAGCAAATCAGCAGCATCACCTCCATCCCTCGGTCCTCTGCTCCAGGTGCTGCTGCTTCACTTGGGAGTTCTAGACATGGAAAGTTTCTGTATCAGAACATATGGGGGAAGAATCAACAGCTGAAGCTCTTCTTGGAGCAGATAAGGCTGTACCCAGGCACAAAGGCAGCTGTCTGCAAAATTATCAGTTAATCCTTTATTCAACTTCCAAACACTTCTAAAATAGTTAAGGGCATAAACGGGGCACAGGCAGCTCTAATTCACACCGACACCTTGAAACGCAATACACACGCACATCCTCCTGGCCAGCCTCCAGCAGGACTGAACTCCAGCCCCCAAGGGCCCTGGGGAGGGGGTACAGGGGGCAAGCAGCTCCCAGTGCTCCCTCAGCTGCATGTGAGAGCTGATCTCTGCAGCAGTTCTGCAGTGAGCCCCTCGCTGCCTGCGATCCTGCCTTCCAAGACATCGCCCCTGCCTGCCTGCCTGCTCGCCAGCCCTCGAAAGCAATGATGTCACTGCACTGCTGCTGAGGCTGGGAGCAAAGAGCTGCCTGCTCCTGCAGAAGGGCAAACGGCAGCACGGGGCAACAGCCGAGGAAGGAGCAGCAGAAGAAGGTGACAGAATTTGTATAATCTGTACATATTATTTGTAAAATTTGTAAAATAATTTCTCACACTTCAGAAGAACATGACAATTTAGCCCTTTCACTTTGATTTCTCAGTCCAGCAGAGCTTTTAAAACAGTACTAATATCCATTCTCTTTTCCCCCCCACACAAAGTTTTTGTCCTTGTCATGGAAACAGTTTCTCCCCACCCATCCCAAGTGCCCTAACACCTTACTATCCCTCGTTGTATCTCTGTCTCAGACATGTGTTTCCATTCCAGTGCTTTCAGCTGACATATTATGACATCCAGTCTCCTCTTTGCCCTTTTACCTCGAGTATTTTCATGCTCTGCTTCAACAGAGGTATGTGCAATGCAAAACAAAACTGGCTATAAACCTCTCTATGCAGCAGGTGAAAAGGCAAGGGCAGGCTGCAGGGCAGCACTATGAAGTGGCAATGCAGCCCTTGCACCAGGACAGTGCATTGTAGAGCTACACTTCATTCCATCAGAAACCTCTGAAATCAAGGACTCAAGCTTCTGCACAGATAAACATTGATCACCTTGCTTTGCTCCCTCTCCTCCCTCCCTCCTCCCACATAGACAAAATGCAAATATAAACTCTCTTTCCGATGTTCTGCCAAACAGGCAACTCAGAGCATCACACGTCTAATTCCCTCAGTGCTCTCACTCAATTCTGCTCAGAGGCACTGCAATGATCTTGTCTCATTCCACCTCATTCCCGCATTCATGGCTATTATGTAGAGGAGACAGTATCCGCTGGCCAGCTACAAACAAATGAACAAAGGAGTAAATAAATCATTCGTGGAATGTTGGCATATGCATTGTTTAATGCCTTTTGTTTGGGTGCTCTCATCTGCCCCTGCACACGGAGCAGACCCCCTTGCCTTCTCAGAAGCCAGGCTTCCCCAGCGCAGCAGAGCACAGCACAGCGCAGAGCACACCTACCTTTGCGGAAACTAAAGCAGCGCTTAATTCTCCTGTAAGTAGTTTTGGGAATGAAGGGAGCTGCTGCTAAGGCACCTGGGCTGCGGACTCCAGCATTCCTGTCTTCAGGCATCATACAGGCCAGAGCCCCCACGTCCCTCCAAAGCTCTCCTTCACCAGCAGCATCCAGACAAAACACCACGATTAATCATCGCTACTGACTGCTGAGGAGTTTTTGTAATAGTGTATTTTCCTCTGGAGCTAGGAGATTTGTGGTCTTCTAGATCTTGGGTAGGGCTTGAAACGATCTCGATGTTCTTTTCCCTGCTTCAGTTTTGCTTTGGGGAACAATTTCTTTCCATCTATTTCCTTTAGTTTCTTTTATTTCCTGCAGTGAGACAACTGCCTATTATGCAATGTCACAACAAAAGAGTTTCAGCAAAAAGATGTATCTTCCATTCAAACAGAAATGCCTGCACAGATGGACAGGAGAAAGACCTCTTCCTCCCAGCTGGAACAGGAGGCTGAGTGGCAGAGACTAATTCCACAGCAGAAGCTCAGCACTGTGCGGTGTGCAAGGGGAAAGAGAAGAACAATACCAAAAAGGCCACAGAAGAATCCTTCAGGATACAACGCTCCTTGCTGGCACCCTTTATTTCCGCACCCGAGAAGCAAAAATAACAGTCAAAGCTCTTTGTCCATACCAGATTCCTCCCCAAAGTCCTTTCACACGGCCAGCTCCTCGTGTGATGCTCTCACGGGCTCCTCGCTTGTTTTATTGCCTTCCAACTACCAGGAGCTCTCCGGGGAGAGGCGCGTCAGATGCGGCAGCGGCGCATCCTTGCCGGCAGGATCCCGGGAGCGGCTGAGGAATCCGTGCCTGCAGCGGGGATGCTCTGGCGGCAGGGCAGGCAGCAGGGCTGGAAGCAGGGTTTGCAGCAGGGCTGGCAGGGCAGTGCTGCTGCTGCCGCCTGCGTGCAGCAGGTGCGGGGCGGACGCGGCGCGGCAGCCGCAGCGCAGGTTTGAGGCTCCTCGGGTGACTTTGAGTTGACTTCAGGCTGTGCCTGTCATGTGCGGCGGCTGGGAGAGCGAGCGGGCTGCGCCCGGCTCCTGCAGGAGGTGCCAGACCTTACACTACTACCCACCCCTGCTAAAATGCTCCTGCTCCTTCTTCTCGCCTCCTCCCTCCCCGCTTACTTGCAGGCTCTGTAAAAAATTGCCTTTTTAATCTAATCAGGAGGGGAATTTCATGTGCAAACAGGCATTACACGGCCTGCCTCATTTGCATTTCTTTTCCCTTTCAGATTTTTCTTTCCACAGTCACCTTATTCTTCTGGTGCAAAAAACAACCTGTTTCTGATGATCTTAGCAGATTCCCACCTGCCCCCCTCCCACCTTCTCCCTCCAGCACAGGTTAACAAATAACAATTTAATGATAAGGTTAATTATTTACAGAGTTCCTCGCTCTGGTACCAGGAGTCTTCTCCTGCTGCCAGACAAACTTTAAATGTTAGTGGCCCAGCAAGGCTTGTACACATCCGCTGCACACACACACAGAGCTTACTTACACTGCTTAAAAGAACCAGAAAATTCACATGTTACTCAAAGTGGCACTTGACTTGTGTGACACCAGGCTATTGTGGTTTACCATTAAGCACTGAAATTCAGGAAGCTGATACAAAACAAGTGTTTTGATTAATTAGCTGTCTGAAATAATGTTGTGTTGCAAGTAATTACTTGTTAGTGGCTAGTCGTCATCATGTGATGGCAACTTTCCTGTATCTTTTTTAATATGTAAAACCATTTTTAACTTCAGCAGCTACAGATCAGAAAGGCAGGCTCTTAAGACATCTTAAGGCAGAAGTGCCTGTCTTAAGAAGAGTCAGACTGTTGCTGCAGCTGTAGCAACATCCCCATAGCAAGGATAAGAAAAATATGACTGTGTCTGGTCATTCATAATTACAGAAGAGTTAACAGGATTTATTTATACTTGTTAAGATAGCTCTATCAAGTAGTGAATAAAATGGAGGACATGTTGGAAACTTGGTTCTTAATGATGACACATCCCAGGATACTGCCTCTGCCTTGTTATCACAGTCAAGCCTTCTCCATGAACACCACACTCTAAACTATGTTCCAGCTATTTTTGCATTTTCCAGGGAGTTAACTGTTTGCTTCCCAATACAAACAACCCTGAATCAGTATACCTGCTCAAGAAATGCAAAAAGAAAAATAAAAACATACTTGGAAGTGTTTTAACTGCAAATGAATTGGAAAGGTAATGCAAGGATTGCACCCCTGTAGTTTCATGCAAATCAGCAAGTAAAATCCTCAGCGAGGTGCCTCCCTCAGTAACTGGCATTAAACATTGCTGCTACAATGATGGTGTCCTGAGAATTTTCTTGGTGGCTGGAAGGATTCCCAGCTGCAAATCACAAATAGCTCTTGCCCTATAAAAGCAAATGAGGAGCTGGTGAAGAAAGCACAGGGTCAGGACTTGAGAGATTTGGTTTCTATTTGTAGCCCTCTTCATTGACTTGGGCTAGAATTTAGTTTCACCTAATGGCAGCTCCCTGCCTGTGACATGTGGAGACACCTCCACTTGCAGGAGAACAGCAAGGCTGCCTTTTCCTATTATCTGCCACAGAAAGATACTGTGGTGCAGGAAGCACAAAAATCCACAAAGATACTCTGAAAAATCCACTTCTGCTAAGCCTCCAAATGTATTCCTGCCACAGCAGCTTATGCTGCTACTGGACTGGAGCAGGAGAATGCTGAGGAGCTCATCACAAGGCCTGCTTTCTGCAGAGAGAGCTGGGGATGGGTAATCTTTGTGCTATGTAAAAAAACAGGTTTCTTACCTAGCCTGACTACAGAAGACTGTGCTACTTATATCTTCTCTTTCCCAAACCAAGTCCCTATACCTGTAGCCTTTTAAGATAAACCTTTCACGTGGTGAGTTTTGGGGTTTTTTGGTATGTTTTCCTTTTTTTTTAAAGCATTTTAAGACCTACATTCCCAGATTCAGGATTGTGCCATCTTATTTAACATAAAGGGCCAGATGCCAGTGACATGACGGATTTGCACCATCTTTTCAAGGCACATTTTCCCAGGAGAAACCATGGAGAAGGCAGTCATGTTTCAGAGATGCAAGGCAGGCCCTAGCTGGCCAAGTCCCTCAGTGCAGCCCACCAGTGAGGCCAAAGTCCTCTCCTAAACACTGTGTGACCTGAATAAAGCACAAAGGAAGATGAGTGACTTACAAGAAAAGTTTTCTTTAAAGTTTCCATTAGTCCATCCTCCTCCCTCCTGTGTTCTACCCAGCAGTTCAGAGACAGAAATCAGCAAAAAGAGTTTTCAGTGATAACTGCACTTCTTGATCGTGAAACAGCACAGACAATCCTGCCCTCCTGACTTTTTTCCAGCAATCTGCAGACAACAATATTCACTTGCTGCAATACAGGTATAAGAAAATATTTCTAGACTCAGAGATTTGAGAGGTCCAAGCAACAGACTGATTAACATACAGACATGTTGTGCAAGAGTATCAATCACACTCATAATATAGATATTATCACCAGAATAGTAATGATGAAAATTAGTACAATAATTTGCAACCCATTCAATGTAAGAGAGCTTTTAAAAAAGGCAACTAGACTCCCAATGATAAATTTTGGTCCAGTACTACTGAAATCCTTGGAGATGCCAATCAAATTCCCACACTGTTAGTGCTAATATTCTGAGGCACAGCTTTATATAACACTATTACTGCTCTTAGCTGTCACTGGCAGGAGAACTGCTGATAGCTTTTCCAACAGGCATTTAAGAAACACCATGGATGGTTTTTCAGCTGGTGACCAAAGGAATTACCCTGCAGGAAAGCTGATTTCATACAAGACCAATCTTCTTTAAAACTTCCCCTCACACTATCATGTGCTACCCTCACCAAGGGAAGCAGTTCCAGACCGTTCAAAGTCTTTTAATTGAGCCCTCTGCATGGAAACATGTTTACTCCACTGTTCTGGAAAGATCTAGACCATCCTCCTCTTTACTTGCAAACCCTGGCTGTGACTCAGAGACAGCACAAGAGCCCCTGTGAGCCTTTGTGCATCTGTGAGCAGTGCATGTTCCTTCCATGACTCACCTCCTCCGAAGGGTGCCCATATAACCCTGCGGATGGATTTCACCCAATCCTCCATGTCATTCTGCGTGCTCGCCATGAGGAGGTAGGTCTCATGATTGGCTGTCATCCGCTCCCGGTCTGCTCCTGCAACACAAGAAAATTGCCTTAGGAACCCTTTGGCTTCCCTGCCCAGCCAAGCTCCTGCCACTCTGGCTGCTGGAAGCACCACAGCAAGCAGACGTGGACACTGTGCAGTGCTCGCTGACAGACATGGCATGAAAAGAAGGTCCTGTAAGTACATTGCCCATGAGACACTGAGGAGCTGTCATGCTTCCAAAAGGAAATGAGAGGATAAATGTCATCAGTAAACAAAAACAGCCCCATGCTGTTCCAAGAACCACGGGGGCCTGCACTAATCTGTAACTTGATACAGGCACTGCAAATTTTGCAGCAGTTACTGTACCACGATGGAGAGAATAAATGCAGAGACTGATAAGGGTGCTTTGAACAAGCGGGGATGACTCCATTCTTATTTTCAGGAACACACTGTGCCACATTCAGGGCAGTAACACTTGATACACCCAAGTGCTGCTGTGACTACCTAAGGAGAAGGCAGATGACACGGCACAGCCTGCTGCCTTGGGCGGCTCTGATGAGGATTAGATTAAAAGGGAACACGCTGCCTTTTTATCCTTTCTGTAAAGAATGGGCCCACACCAAGAAGGTCAAAACTAGAGCTTGGCTTGCCACAGCTCCATGTTTTCAGACCTGTAGTACTGTTTAATCTCCATTCTAAAAGGCACCTTAGTGCAAGGGCACTGAGGATTCAAACCACCTTTCCAGCACTGCAGAATGCCAAACCCTTCCAGAAAAAGAGTGGCATTTTAATGCCCTTTCACTGTGCCAAGGGCATACACCAGTACTTCACACACAAATGCAATACACCTAGAAATCCTGTCAGTCCTGTATTCACATCTTTCCAGCTTCTTACCTTCCCATTTTTATCCTAGTGATATCTAAAGTAAATATCTCTGCTCATTACAACAGGAATACTGCTCCTGGAAGAGTGCCATGCTTAGTGCTGGGCATTCACACAGCTAGGATTTTAAAGAGAAATTTCTTAAGGACTAGAAAATCCTGCCCCAAGTATTCTGTATTAATTACTCCTGTAGACCAGGCTTTACAGAACTAGGACACACAACTGTAAAAGAGACTTAACTGAAACTTGATGAACACAAAAGCCAGACATTTGCAGATTCTACTGAAAATTTATTCTTAAGGATTGCATAATTATTCAAAACTTAAATTTTAACTTGGAGGTAAACAGAGATTCTGGTTTTCTACAGCCAAAACTCAGCCATTCATATGCCCTATGTTCCTCAAAAAGGCATCAAAACAAATAATGCAACAACCTAAACTACAGTACATTTTAGACCATACCACAGTTTAAAAGTCTAAAGAACACTGGTTGTTTTTTTTTTTTTTTCTAAGATATAGTAAGGATGAACTTATTTTAAGTGTCAATACAAGAGAAATACCAAGAAATACCAATACAAGGTTAGGACAAAACAAGGGTCTTACTTCCGTGCTATGTTCTATCCTTTTTACCACAGAGAACAAGGGTAAGGGGACAGGGAAGCATCAGAATCCCAGACCTTAACATTCCACATCAACCCTGCCCTGCAGAAAACACACAGCCACAGGCCCTGGGAACTTGCTCCCCATTTTTACCTTTTACATATCAATTTAAACCAGAAAAATGACAGATTTCTCATTCAAGGACAAAAAGGAGACATGATACTATCCTTCGGTTAACTTCAACAGTATTTTACACATCATGTATAGTTCTCACCCTAAAAAGACCAAAAATTAAGGACAGAAGCATAAAACCTCAATATATTCTTACAGCTATTAAATATAATAGTAATAAATACAGCACAGAGAAAAATAATGCACCACAATTGAATCCTTTTGGTGGCTTATAAAACCTGAAGAAATTATTTATCATATTGCACTGCAGCTCCTTTTCATTTCAGTGGACTAGGATCTTGCAAGTTGCCACACAAAAAAAACCCAAAAAACATGCATAAACATAATACATATCAGATCCAGCAATGAAAAAAGAAAGTGGTGATGTGGCTTTTTCACTACAGAGACAACAAAAAACATGACACGTGATGGTACTCTCAGGTGCTGCCAGATTGATCCATATTCTTTTAATAGCCTGCATATTTAAACTCAACAGATTATGTAATACTTGCTTAACAGATGATGCAGTATTTACCAAGTTACCATGTTATGACAAATTGGAGGGTGTTCTCCAGATAGAGTGGATTAATCCCAGAAGTCTAGCTAGCTTATTTACAGTGTGAATTCCAGAGCAGTACTTTAGCTCAGGTAAACACCCACTGAGCCAACACACAATCAGCCTGATTCTGCAGAGAAGGAAAGCATAATGTTTGGCTACATTACCTTGAAATGAGAAAGTGAAGCCTTCCTAACAGAAAGAGCTTCTTCATTTTATAGCAATTTTGGAGCTACTTTGTAATTCACATCCCTTTCTTTCACACACAATATTGGATCTTGCAGGGTTCTCCTACTTGTGTGTTAGTGTAGATATTATTCATTAACTAAAGCCTCATTAAAAGATTTTTTGGGACACAATAGCACTTGGATTTGTGTTTTACTGCAAATATTAATTTTTAGTGAGAGTATATTTTAAATGCAAAATTTACAAGATAATACAAGAAGAAATGACCATGATTTGGAAAAGAAGTCATCACAGATAAGAAATATCAGAAAAACAAAAACAGAATTAGGACCTTTCTGAATCTTCAGTAGTTCTGCAGGAGATTTGTTAAAGACATTGTTTGGAACATCCACTTCCATTCTTTTTTCCATTTAATACTTTTGCTATGACCACAATGAAGCATGAGGAGATCATCATCTCCAATAATCAGACATCTATTCATATCACAGATATCAGCATTAAGAACATCAACTTGAAAATGGTGCTCGGCATGAAGTCATATTGCAGATGTAAATCCATACTTTTTTCCATGTGCAAACCATAACCTATTTTACCTATATTGTTTTCTAGTTTCAGGTTATGCCCTCTCAATTTTCCCTGCCTGCATTCGCAGTCCAAGAAATGCCTGAGCCTGTGTGACGTGGCCTGGTTGTGAACAGCACAGCCAACTCAAGGGGCTGGAATATGAACTCCACTTTTTCCCCATCTTTTCCCCTTTGTTAATTTGCAGGTGCCACAGGAGCTGGAAGGAGCAGAACCCACCTGATCAAAGAAGCTGACTCTGGCATGTTTGAGATGAAAAGCTTCTGTTTGCACCACTGATGTGTATATCCTGTACATTCCAGCCTCTGGAAACTGCCAAAAGTAATTGGATCTACACTGTCTGGAGTCTCAGAATGACAATATACCATCACACAATGTTACTCCTGTGGCCCTAACCAGACCCTAATCCACTTTATTTCCTTGGCAGCAGCAGAAAGGAGCTCTTATTCATTAAAGGGATCTATCCATAACACCCATACAGTGCCCAGTGCTCTGTCCTGCTGCTCAGGGGCTCACTGACCCACAGACTGATGCTGCTGGTACCCCCAGCACCAGCTAGAGATTTTAACAACTCTTGCCAGCATCCAGAAATAAAAAACCAAACTCCACACTCCAAACCTACAATTAAAATACAGAGAGGTCAATTCCTGCAGGGATCCACTCTGCAGGGGAAAAGAAAGGGACCAGGCTGTGCTGGTGATGCAGCGCCACAGCTCCCGCTTGGAGAGCCACTGGGAGCAGGCACTGCATTTAAGGGGGGACTGCTCCCTGAAGTACCAGGCTCAGCAGCTCTGCAGCTGCTTACAGCCCATCCATTAAAGGAGAAGGCACAGACATTCTGGCACCCAGTCCTGAAAGGTGTTTTTACTACTTTGTAGACTCTTCCTGTCTGAGCCAACACCTTTCCTTTACCTGGATGTACCCCAGCTGAACTCTGCACCAAGTATTGCCTTTGTCCTTTAAAAAGGATCTTGGATTTCCTGTGAAGAGTGGTTCCAGCATTTCTTGAGAATGGAATGTGAAAGGATTAAATTAATACCAACTGTTTAAGAGAGAATTTTCTCCCAGAAGGAACATCAAAAAACTAGGATTAATCCAATTTTTTCTGAGCTGAGAATGTCACGGACAACCTCACAAGAACATTCTCATTCTAAACAAAAAATTAAAATAAAACTGGGGACCAATTTCAAAGTTAAACAGTTTCCTACTCCCTTGTGCATTTCTCTTAGCCACAGTTTCTGAAACCCATACTCTCTTCAGCTTGGGAACTGAATGAATATCAAAGGCAAACTAGCCTTACAAGACAACTCACTAAGTTTTCTCCAGAAACATCCTCCTCCTTGGATGCTTTAAAATTTGATAAAATGGTAAATAGCAAAATTCTGATGTTTCAGATGAATACACTAAATGCACTTCCATATGGTATTCAAACAGAAACTCCCATTTCTCCACCACCTCCCAGCATACTCTTCTCCGTTCAGGTGAATGGTTAAACTGTGTGATTTATCATTTCTGATCAGGACTCCAATTAGTATTTCTTCACAAGCAAAACACCAATAATCATGATCAAATTCACTACACTTTGTGTTCCTAAATTTTGCCCTTTGCTGCAAATGAACTGTACACTAACTGACATACTTAATCTATGTCTCTAGAAAAACCCACCTGGATTTCCTTCATTAACTTTCATTTTAAAGCATTTGTATTCAGACATTTTAATCCAGAGCAGAAATCATCTCAGCAAATTGTGGAGGCAGTATCAGAGAAAATATGAACAACCTTATTCTCCTTTTTTTTTCTAATGAAACTCCTTGTTCAAGAAAAAACCCAGAAATTTTTGGTTACTCAACCTTGATAGTAAAAGCACTGCTGCTTTAAGCACAGGTCTGACTTGGCATACTGATGTGCTACAGTTCAAATCTGCACATTTGTCTTCCATATACCAAAGCTGGAAACTATGGAATACATCCATCCTCAAGTGACACAAGGAACTCCATCATAGTTGTTAAACTTCAATGAAATGCAAGAACTATTTTGCTGGCCACTCCTTCTGTTGATGAACCCTGTGCACCTTGAGTGTGATGAAAATCACACATGGCTTCTTTCAAGGATGATTTGGGCTCCTGCATTGAGCTGACAATTTATCCTTCAAACTTCCATGGAACTAGCAGATGAGTTTAAACACTAAAATGTTTCATGTTCATAGGTGGGACAGTGTAAAACCCTAACTGCAAACAGCTTGGTTGAAGCATAGGCTGAGCAAAGACAAACCAAGGAGCTAAGCTGCAGAATGTAATTGTATTTTAATGAGATTTTAATGTCTTCTTGGGTTCAGGATTCATTGAAAACTTTTCTTCATAGCAAGTGACAATCTATGTTGAAGGCTGAGCAACTGCTGCATCTCAAAAGACCAACTTGAAAACCAAAAGAGAAAAAGCTACTTGAAACTTACTCTCTCTGGGATTTTTTCTGTGTTTTTGTTTGTTTATTTAGAATTCCAAAAAGCTTCTTTATTCTGCATATGCCTGGTAATTGGTCCTGTTCTTCCTGACTGCATAAAACTTGACCAAGAATTTATAGCCTTCCCTCTGTTCATCTGAGAATGACGAAAGGAGTACACAGCCTAAGTTCAAGTCACTGCTGTTTGTTTTTTTTTAACTACAAAAAAGAAAGTCTGGACAATCAATGGTTCTTAATGACCATGCAAAAACTCATGTCTTCAGAAGAACACTACACAGCTGCATTACCTCTAAAGCCTTAACGAGAGGTAATAGATTGTGTTGAGGGAGATCTACAAACTACAATTCCAATTACAATTTCCCAGGACTGCCCTGTTCTACCTGCCGTCATTGTTTGGCTCAAGGTTGCTGAGTCATGTAAAGGACAAAGACGTGTCTGAAAAAACACTTGCGCTTTAACTGACTGATGCCACCACCACTGAGGAATCTAGCTTTGAAATACAGACCTATCAAAATCACCTTTTTTTCACTAGCAAACCAAATCAGGTGCCCTATTAAATTTCTGTCTTCACAAAGAATTAAGACATTTTCCTAGAAGGGAAATCAAGTAACTGTGAACAAGTCAGTAATGAGGATACTGCTTTTTAAATACTTCAGTACAAATGTAACATTCTCTTGCTCATATTCAGCCAATCTTCAGCATTAATAATCTGCAACAGCAGTGTTCTAAACTATGGGTGTATTTTTTTTTTGAAAGGGACATATTAGCTTTTCAACATAAAAGCTGAAGCCTAATTTAAGTGCTAAGTGGCAAAAGATTGCTAACACAAGTACATTCCCTGGTGGGCATTGTGCTCTAGCACAATTCCCCCACTTTCAGAATGCCTGGAAGACAGCAGGGCTGCTTCAACAGAATGAGCTGTTTTCATGAAGCACTGAACCAGCTGCTGTCAGATATCTGAAATCAGGCTCAGGAAATGAATTCCTCGTGTGTGACACAATGAACACTCTGTACAGGTAGGTCTCTCCTGTGCTGCAGGGGTACAGGAGCAGCACCATCAGTGTGTAAGAGTAAGTTCAGTGTTTTGCACAATAAAAGCATAAAAGCAGTGCCATATTTAAGCATTTTGCGTTTGCATAGCTGTAATTATTGCTTAAATGCCTGGGCAAAGAACTATGATGCTTGCTCATCAACAGTTATAACTGTATGAGAAAGAGATCATTAATAAGGAAGAGAGACATGAATTCAAATCATCCCTCGCACAATGTAAGAGCTCCAATGTTTTCAGAGCCCTTTAATCTTTTCAGGCATGTCTCATTCTTCCCTCCCGTTTTTGCTTCCCTTCCTTTATTCCTAATTTGAACTTCTGCTATGCTTCAAACAGATTTCACAATCCTCCACCTCTTCCTCATCCACAGACCACAAGTAGCACCTATTTTACAGAGTCTGTTCATCCCACCCTTCCCTGTCTCTAAGATGTTGGTGCCAACACAGCTCGCTTCTGTATTTTGCCCTTTCCCAGTGCCACTCTCACTTGAAAAAAAATCTCATCTCTCTTCTTGCTCAGGGCACACCACACAGAACTGTTTGTTTACAGGTTTTAATAGTAGTCCATCCATCTGTGTGGACCCCATCACAGCTCTGCACTTTACCAGCCCCTGAGCACACACTGCTTCTTGCAATGGAATTTCATGTGGGCTTTTTTTTATGACAGAAAGATGGGAAAAGCATAAATAAACAAAAGCCAAGAGTCTGGACATAAGATATCCACTCCTCTATATCCTTCATTACTACTAGGACTTGAGGCTTATAAAATATTGATTCAGTTAGAGGAAAAAAAAAAACATTGCATGCCACATTTGTCTATATAAATGTACAGTGCTGTTACAGTGCCCTACTTCCAAAACTTGAACCATAAAGAGCTGTCCTCTGCAATTTTGAGTTAAAGAAAGTAAAAATAAAGCAGAGTTTTGCCTAATGTCACAAACCATTAAAAATATACTGTGGCTTTTTTAGTTAAAACTTGTACACACAAAAGAGACCAAATTGTCAGTGCTTGTTTCCTGGGGACAGAGACAAGAGAGATTTATTTTCTGAACAACAGCTTTGTTCCTATCAGACAACAGAACTTGTTTGAGACCTCCTAGAATAAACAGCAGAGAAAGAAGAACATGAATTTTTCAGTGACCTATGAAGGGAGGAGTTTGAGGGTCACATAATGTCAAACATCACTGGTAGTGCAAGAACTTGTGGATGACTTCACTGTTACCTGTTGTAACTATTTATTCTAAGAGAAAAGCATAATTTCAAATTACTACAGCAACTTATTTTCTCTGCCCCACATGACACATCTTGAAGATAAATTACTGTCTTTTGAGAGTAAGAACCTTCTTTGAAGTTTCTCAGGTTGGACACCAAAATGAGCATTATGTTATTTGAAATCTGGCTGATCTCCAAGCTGATTTTAGGGGAAGTCTCTGCAAACATATCTAAGCTTCTAAGGAAAGAGGGGAAAAAGTCCCATGCATTTGCTGGTGTAGTCATAGTCAAACATGTAAAAAATGCTTTAAAAGAATTTGACTTTTAGGACTCTGTTTTGGGAAAAAAACAAGATCCTGGAGCTTTTGCTGCTGGGGAAATGACTGCCCTGCACTACCAAATTCTTTCTTTGCCCTTCAGCCTCTCATCATGAGTTGCACTGAAGTGCAAACACTCAACCTGAAATGGATTTTTCTGAAAGGTCAGGTCCACAGCACATATTTGTATGACATTTGATCTAGCAGGAAATTAAAACTTCTGATGATTTTAAGAAAGGAAGGATCAATACCTGAATGGCAGTCCTCAAGTGTAAATTCACCCAGGGACTGGCAGGGCCTACCTATAGACACACTGGGACGTGAACTTTGGGCTGCAAAGCCAGCATGTCAGGATGCCAGAGCAAGGTTGTTCTCACAGACTAACAAGAACAACATTCAAAGCACATGCTCACTTCAGCTCTCAGCATTTGCTCATTCAGCTCTCCAGCTCTCAGCATCCATTCATTAAGCTCTCTGTTCCTCATGAATATGGAATGCCCTGAGCCTTTGGCAGGTAAAGATCGAGATGCTCCTTTATCAGTCTAAGCATGCTCTTGTGTGCACAACACAAGGTGGGGAATTAACTCAGTACAAACCAGCTCAATTCATGTGGTATTTCTTCACAGAGGTCAGCCAAAAGAACTTCCATCAGGAGACAACCATCCATTATCCCAGGACAGTGAATTGTGGCTAAGCCATAATATTGTATTTGCTGGGATCCTCGTGGCAGAAAGGAATGATGAATCTGACTCCACGTTCTCAGAAGGCTAATTTATTATTTTATGATACTATATTATATTAAAGAATGCTATACTAAACTATACTAAAGAATACATAAATGATACTCAATGCTAAAAGATAATAATGAAAATTCGTGACTTTTTCCAGAGTCCAACACAACTTGGCACCAATTGGCCAAAGACTCAAAAACAACTCACACCAGAATCCAATGGAACAATCACCTGTGGGTAAGCAATCTCCAAACACATTCCACAGGAGCACAACACAGGAGAAGCAAATGGGATAATAATTGTTTTCCCTTTCTCTGAGGCTTCTCAGCTTCTCAGGAGAAAAATCCTAGGCAAAGGGATTTTTCAGAAAATGTGAATGTGACAGTGATAACTTGAGACACTCTTTTAAAATTCTGTTTCATACAGTGGCCTACAAGTAGAGTGATCTGCCCCAAACACGGAAGACATTGCATACCTTCTAATTTTACAGACAATTATTTTGTTAACTAGATAGATAATGTCTTTCCAAAAGCTTCCAAGAAAAACAGTTTCCTTTCTCCATCAGGAACTGACCATACTCCTCCCTGCTTCTCGACACGGTGCTTTCCAGTCTGCACTGAGTTAGACCCAAACACAGAAACACTTCATCTCCCCAGAGAGCAGCCAGTCCTTTTAGCTCATTCAAATCTGAGCCCAGATAAAAATAACAGCTCTTTGTGGCATAGATACAAAAGCAAAAGGATGCAAATATCCTAAATGAGTGAGTATACATTATGCATACATGTAATTTTATTGAAGCATCACTTATTTAATAATGCAAATTCATGTTTTAGCAGTTCAGTAAATAAATAAAGCATGTGGTCTAATTGACATATGCCAAAAACAATTACCTAATAGAGTGTTAGGTCTCAGCATAAGACAACCTTGCTTATCTAAAGTAGCAGGAGATTTTAGTCATCAGCTCAGGACATTTGTTCCACAGCTCATCTAAAATCAGCCAGAAACACTGTGCCTCTTGGCACTATTTTGGGATATCAATTTAATATTGACTTAAAAGTGTGCTGCTTAATGAATTATCAGCTCAACCAGTCCTTTAGACATCTCAGTCTCTGAAATGTCAGATTCAAGCACAGCTTTCATGTGGAAAGAGCCATCAAACACCAGTTATCTGCAAAGCACAAACAGAGCTTAGTGTTCTGTCCATCTCCACACCTTGCAATAGAGCAGGATGAACAAAACATCATTTCAGCCTTGTTCTGCTCTATTTATGACACAGACATGTCCATGATACGGTCTGCATTTCCCCTCTCAATAATGAGCAAGAATAGTCCCAGAGTGAATTTACTACTGATCTGGGTAAGTCTATACCTTTGCCTTGACAGCTGGAGCCCATATACCATGGAATGGTTTTTTCACACAAAAATCACTTGGGTCTTATATCTGGCAGAGTGCATTAACAGAAAGTGCTTGCAAAAAGAAACCCAGTGTATTTCAAAGTATTCTTTTTTAAAGGACATTATACAGTGAGTACCTACAAACCATTTACTTTGTAAGAAATATCAGTAAATCTATGAAGTAATCTGCAATTAAGCAGAATAAGTTATTCAAGATCCTTGATTTTTCTGGTAGGGAAGAAACATGGACTCCTTATAGTAAAGGCATGACTGCAAGACAAACCTGAGAGGTTACCAACAGGCATTTCTGATTTTGGTACACAATTATTGGCAAATTTCTGTGCACCAGTGAAGGGATTCCAAGTCTGATAATGGGAAAGGCAACAAAAAAATCCATCACTGACAATCTGGATGACAACAATGCATTAACCAACAAAGCCACAGACTCAGCAGACATTAGCTAATACTGAAGAGACAGCATCTATCCTCTAGATAATCAGTGCCCCCTCATGAAACACAGAGCCTTAACCCAGAGGAAGTTGTAAGTGTAGGATAAGGACCTAATGATGATGATGTACAAATACCTACTACTGACAAAACAGGAGACGGGAATTTAACTACCATCAGCTCTGCTTTGAGAAGTTCACTGTCCATAACCACCATGTGCACTGTAAACTAAGGCCACTCCACAGAAGCTGCCACAACTTTCTGGTGTCCTCACAGAACAGAAGAGAATGCTAATGTTAGCTAGGAGTTAGACAAAGAGATTTCACTGAAGTTTAACAAGATTCTCCAGCTACGTTAGAATCTACAAAACTGCTGAATGCCAAGTTATGGCAGATCCTTTAAAATTCTGCCTTATGCTTAAACTAAGTTTAAACACTCAAAATAAAGGTAATTGATTCACTGACAGGTTACCATTCACTGAGGATGTTATTTCCATATGGAGGGTATGGAGTATTTTTCTTGTTAAGTGTGCTGAGCACTGTCCCTAAACCACACAGCACGTATGGCAGAAGATATTTAAAAAAAACAAGGACCAAAAAAAAGTATGTTAAGATATAAATCAATAAGAGAGAAATATTTGCCAGTGAGATTACCCAATGCATCACCAATACTCATCACCTATTCAAAATATAGAGAGAACTGTAGGATCTTGTATCATGTTGTACATGAAAGTTGCCAAATCCTGAGTGATTTTTTGGAAAGGTGACTCTGGTATCTTAGAAAGACTCTCAGTATCAGTGGCACAGCTAGAACTGGCAATTATCACAAAGTCTGGGTGAGAGCCAGCTCTTGTAAGGTTTCCCACATTAGGTCCTCTGACAGGGACACAGACTCTGATGGCTATCCCAGCTGAACTGCTGAGTCCCTCTGGAGTGTAGCCAGGCACTCAGCATGGACAGAGAGGGAGGCTGCCCTAAAACCAGGGTGTTTTTAGGTGGCACAGCCCCACCAGAGGCACAGCTGCACTCACAAGAGCTGAGCAGAAACCCCAGGTGAGCCTGACACAGCACTTTCTTTCTTCAAGTATTTTATGGTACAGCCAGCAGTTGCCAGGTAAAGAGAAGTTCCCCATCACACTGCAAGTGCAGTCGCTTCTGCTACATGCCACAGAACCTCCTCAAATTGAGAGGTCAATCTATCAGACACAAAGAAATTAGCCCCCAGTTCAAAACCACCTTCCCCTTGCAATTTCCTCTCCCAAAATGAGACATTTAGTTTGCTGCTGTTTTATGCAATCACACAGAGCAGAATTCCAATTCTAATTCTACCTTGCCCAAAGGCAACAACAGATGTACAGCAGCCTTAGAACAGCCTTAGTCTATAGGAATGGCTGTGGATTGGGGGTCTCCTTGCTTCTACACACACATGGAGTGCAACCAGTCTCATCAAACCCTTCTTGAAGGGCTGTTCAGCCAGTGCTGGGGGATACAGAAGTGCTCTCCTAGGTACCAGCATCTGCTTAGGTTTTCAAAATGAAAAATTAAGGGGAGCAAAGGAAAATACTTGAAAGAGGATGCTTAGATGAGACCCAACCATGTGTTGGTGCCTGCACTGCAAATTTCACTTCCTTTCAAAGAATCCCTCTTCAAAACATCTCTGTGATCCTTTGCAAACATACTTCCCCTGTCACTTTCCAAACTGTTACAGAAGTAAATTGGATACAAAGTCACTTTAAATGTTCAAGGATTTAAGCAAATTCCCTGGAACTCTGTGTTGCCTCCTGTGATTATTCTACTGTAAAAACACTTATTGATTACAAGGTGAACAGGAATACCCTTTCCATCACACAGGCTACATTTTGAAGTTGAAAGCACAAAATTCACAGGAGAACCTCTTATTCCATAATAAAATCTTACAAAAAAATAAAACTCAAGTTGATTATGCCTAATCAAAGAGGGAAAGAGACTAAAACTTATTACAACTTAATTTCTGCAGATTGACAGATGGTCCCATTCAGTTAATCTCATCATATTCTTTACATATTAAATACATCAGCCAATGCCCAGCATTGTAAATTATTCTGTGACTATACAGCACTGAAAGGGAGAAACCTATGCTTGGCAGCCCAGTAGTTGGGGATTTTTTGAGCAGAAAAGATCTGTTTGAAATGAATGGCATGAAAACTGAGCTGAATGACCAAAGGACACCCAGCTAAAAAAGACAAAAAGCCAAATCTCTCCACCTGGAGCCGCTACAGTACCCACAGATGGAGAAAAGTGACATGACTAAGGGAAGAAGTAACTCCAATCCGGTTAAAAAACCCCAGCTGGGAAGCAGGGTCCATAATACAAGAACTAGGCCATAATGAGAATTGTGCTGGCTGTGGCCATCCTGCTAAGCCACACCTGAATGAGCCAAGCCAAACCTCACCTGGGTACACCCATGTGGCACTTCAGGGACAACACTTCAGGAAAAGTCATTCCTGTGCTCAGGCTACTGAGGCTCTGAGAAATGATGCACTCACCTGTTGTAGGATGGAGCTCCTGCCTGAGTCTGCTGTGGCAGGGGAGTGCATTTTCTGCTGTGATTTCTCTCTTTAGAGCCCCTGACTAGACTCACTTCTCATGCAGAATCACTCCCAGTGAATCAGGTCTTAGCCCTTGGATAGAGACTGAGTGGGGAAATGGCCCTTTCGACATTCAGATTCATCTGTTCTCTAACTGATATGCACAGAGTAACTAAACTTCATTTACATAAAAGAACATGATTTCTCCTCTAATGAAGGATTAACTATCAATGCCATGAAAGGCATCTGGCAGCAGTAATCCATGAGCCTTCCTTCTTAGGGGCCTGGACTACTTACAGAAATAACTTCTGTTCCAGCTGGGAGGACACTGACAGATCAACAAATGGATTAACACAGTCCCAAAGGCTCACAGATCCAGTCCTGTGCCCCAGTGACCAGGTTGTCCTTTTTCCCAGCACTTGGCTGCTTCAGTAGTTATGCTGTGCAGGCCTGAACTGCCACATGAATATTCCAATAATCAGGCACAGGATAGATGAGCAAAACCTGTTTTCCACAGTCACAGAGCTCTTTGCTACTAACTCAGGAATTTGGGAAAATTGTGTCATTTTCCTGACCTTCAGATACTCTAAATGGGGGCAAATGCTTCTGCCTTACTCTGCTTATTATTCTGGCATAAAACACTTTTTAAATGCTGATAAAATAATTATAAAGGAGACAACATCCCATGGAAGAGAAAATGAAAGTGGCAGCACTATCTGAGGGGACAGTGTAAGTTAATTCAAAACGATAGTGGAAATATAATGATACAATTAGAGTGGTAAACAAATCTAGAGGTAATGAATCAATTTGTTAAACTAAATGTCACTATGCATTCCTACCATGTAGGCACAATTCTCAGAAGAATGCCTCAAATGAATCTGAAGAACTCAAACATACCAAGATTGCAATTCAAAAAACTAATGGCAAAGTCTACCATTTAGGACTGCTAATAAGATTTCTGCAGTTTAATAGCTTTTCTCCCTAAAATAGATCTTGCTTAGCCATGTAGCTAAGCTCACAGATCTCTGCTCTTGACCTTCTAGGGCAACTTCCATGACTGTACTAAAATATACACCACACTCCTAGGTCTGGGAGACAGATTTGTTGCCACAGAGGCTGGGTCACTGGAAGGTTAATTCTTTCAGTAACTGCTTCTCAGCAGGACTCTGCTATCACGTCCAACAGCTCTGCTCCAGTATGCAGTGATGAAATTAAGGTGTTTATCTGCACAAGAATGGGTGGGTAGGAATGGATCCCTGTTTCTGGGGTGAAATCCTGACACATCCATCCCAACATCGAAACTGGTGGCTTCCAAAGCATAAATAAGAACAAGTCTCCCACTGCATGATGCTCCTGAAGCCCACATCCTCAGGAAAAAATTAAACTCTTAGCTAAAATGGGGAATGATATTTCCATGCTTAGAAGAGAGGCCTTCTTGCCATACAAGGTATAGCCACCTTTTTTTGCCTTTCTTTTTTTTTAACGTGATTAATTCTCCTGACCTCACAGATCTGAAGACATAACTCATAAAATGCAAGGTTATTACCTGTGGAGAGAGGCCACAAATGACTGTGTTTGTGCTAAGATGGGATCTCAGGAGTGACCTCTGAGAATGGGATAATGGGGATGCAATTTCAGCTCCAAGGAGGCTTGACTGGACAAGGACACACATCTGGAAATGCTAAGGGAGGGGTGGCTGACAGCAGGACTTGGACACTTTGTTTAGGCTCCAGAAATCTAAAGCACCTGGGATTCTCCAACCACTCCAGAATTACTCTGATCAACTCTCCAGATATACATCTATATGTATGTGTGAGCATCCAGCCAACTATACATTGGCTTTACTCCATTTACCTCAGGTATCCCATAAACCCAACCACTTGCAATATTCCCTTCCTTTAACTTTGCTAGTGTATTACCTTTCCCAGGCTGAAAGCATATTGAAATCTAACAGCCAACTGCAGCACCTGTGGAACAGCTTCATTCATCCTCCCATGACATGAGAAAACCCCCCATCCCAGAGAAGAACCAAGAGATGCACACAGCCCATTCATACTGCATCAGGAGAGAGAAGAGAGGACATCCTGAGACTGGGCAGGAGTATCTCCTTCCAACAATCCCCTCCCAACAGCAGCACAGAAACTTCCCTTACAGCTCCATAAAACACACCAGCTCAGGAAGAGATCTGCTCATGAGGGCCAGTTATAATTATAAAAATACATATAAAATTTATATTAAAATAATGTGCCACCTCACTGTAAAAGGTACAACACCTATACACCAGCACATTGCCACTGCACATCCCAGTGTTACAGTCACTTTACTCCACTTACTCAACAAATTCAGTATACCCACATGACTGCATGAAATATTCCACCCTACTGTCTGCTGGTGAGGGGCAGCTGCAACACAGGCATGTCTGACCAACACGTCCATCTATTTGCTTTTGCTAAGCTTTAAAATAAGGCTTCAAGCCTGTGGAAGCAGCTGCACGCTGCCTCAGTAAAACCTCTGAACAAGAGTTTGTTTACAAAGCAAACTGAATTTCTCTGGGACACCACCAAACAAAACTGAACCTCCCAGACAGCATGTCTGTTCTCAGATTTGCAGCAGAACCACTTGAGTTCCCATTAGTATTTAAGCACACAAGTGGGAAAAACCCACCCAGAGCTGGGCACCAGACCTGCTGTGTCAGAGGCTGCTAGGTTTCCCTCAGACTGCTGGAGGAAGAGCCAGCCCCACACCTTCAGGAGATGGTCATTCTCAGCTGACTTTCATACAAGTGGCCTCTCTCTAAAGGCACTGAGAAAGAAATCACAGCACAACCTTGCTGCAGAGCCATCCTGGAGCAGGCAGTGCTCAGCAGATAAGGTGTACTGGTATGCACCAGAGAGCCCTTTTACTGCTCCCCACACTGCTGCAGAGGTCACAGACACATCACCAGGGCTAGCTCAGCCATGGAACAGACTGCCTACTGTCACTTGCCAGGGTCCCCAGCTGAACTTGGCTCTGTCCAGCACATGGGCTGCTCCCACCACGTCCCATCACCATCACAGCCTGGCTTACCACAACTCCAGAACACCACAGGAAGCTCTGCATACCTTGCCAACAGCTCACCTTGGCCCTTGCTCATGTCCAGTGTGGATGTGTGGCTCTCACAGAGACCATGGCTGTTCAACAGGTGGGAATAGGGAAACACTGCTCAAAATGCACTACTCCTGTGTGCTGCCTGCAGCTCTGGTCACAAGCAACCTTCCAGGCAGCTCCACAGCTTTTTGCTCTGATATCCATACAGTTCACCTGCAGTGCCTTGGAAAACACATGCTTCTTTGCAGTTGGCCTCTCCATTTCTCCCCTCCCTCGAAGGGACAAAGGAGGCTTATCATCAAAAGAAGACAGACACGGATATCAGCAGCCTACCAAATCTGCTTGAAGCCAGGCAAACAACAGCTCTGACCTTGGAGGCAGTCAAAACAAAATCACATCTTATCTCACTCCCAGCATGGCTATCTGATTAGTTGGAAGGACACTTAAGATGGCGAGACAGAAGTACCTTCACTGCACACAGGAAAATCTTGCCTGCACACAGAAAAACAATCTGATAGTAAATTCACAAGGATAATTTGCAAGAGTTAAATCATGAAAGGTGGTAGCTGCATCCTCAAATCAGCTGCCTGCATGCCATCCTGTAACTAGGGGCACTTGCCTTTCCTGCCCTAGAATTCAGTGTCTGATTCCAGTGCTGGGCTACCAATAGGCAATTCCATTAGAGAAGAGTTATGCTTCCAGACTACGCTTGGGATAAACTGCTAATCCCACCCCAATATACAGGGCTAGAAGGAAACTGCAGGTTGATGTCATTTGCATCACAAACTACAGTGGGTGAATATTCTCTGCAGTGAAAGGGTGAGGTGAAGCACTTCAGTTGAGTGGAATCAGGAACTTCATTCTAGGGTTATGACATACATCTGGGAACTGAAATGTAGCTGTCATCTAAAGACATCTTTGCTGGGTATTTTGTTGATGTGCATGCAATTGTTTTTTTTTTTAAAGGAATGAAATGCTATCCAAAGAAGTTATCCCAGTGCATATAGTACCTGGTGTAAGCCAAAACCCTTAGTGTAGAAAGGAGCAAGTTGAGGGAGACTGTGGGATTTGCAGAGCCAACCACTTAAAAAACCAAATCCTCTCCAAGGACAAACCACACTGAAACTGTTCCCAGGCTGCATTCAGTGAAGGGAGGAAGAATGCTCAAGTTCTAAAAGAAAACCTTGCATTTTCTCACCTGGGTAAGTGTAGTAGAGACACTATTTAAAAAACAAACATGTTTTCTCTACCCAAACCCACTTCCTCTGTCTTTAGTCCCTGAAATGCTAATTTAAACATAAAGGAGTTCCTGATCCTGACCATGGACTCCATAAAGCAAAAAAATATTCAGAGAGCTGTTTTTGGAAGAGATACTGGAGAAATAGACAAGTATCACAGCCAGGTTTTGGGAACCAGTAATTTACTTGGTCATTTGTGGATGCCAGGACCCAGACGCTTCATAGCATTAGAAATTTACAAAAGACTGATGAAAACACAGAAAATTACCTATGCAAAATTTCAGATGACAGTGTGATGAATAAGTACATTGCCATCCTGTCCACCTGCTGATGACACTTGGGTACACTTCCCCAAGACATAGACTGTCCTTCCCATACCCTGCATGTGCACACTGCTGCAGGCAGTACAGTCTTCCCCATGGCACTACCAGGAAAAAAAAGGCTGCTATACTGATGTGCAATACAGCCTTTACTGCACACAATTTCAATACTTTTTCTATCATGTGATCTGCAAATGATCCAAGATGATCAGAGACATTTAATGAATATTTCATTGTGAATATTTCATTGTTTGTGATGACTTAGAAAAGAAGGAGCTACTTCAACTGCTGATCAAAATAAGCTCCATGAGTGGTCTGTGAGGTTACAGAGAGCTAGACAAGCAGAATTTACACCTGTCAAGTAAGCACAGACTTTTCACTGGCCTACCACAAGAACAGATATTTACTGACACACCAGTTTTCAAGGCACATATGATGGTTATTGATATAAAAAACACTGTCTTCTGAAAGAACTGCATATTGCATGTGGTCATGAAGCTGCTCTCAGCCTCAATCCTCTGCTGAAAATACTGTAAACACACCACACAGTCTGTGCTTGAAATTCAGAGTGACAAATTATCTGATTCATAAAATAGAAACAAAATTTCTCCAACAACAACAACAGAAATTCCAAGTAAATCCAAACCATAACTCCTCTATCAGAGAAATTAATGAAATTACAGACTCCTAAAAATGATGGTAAATCGTGCAAAGAACTGATTCAGCAGTTCTCCATGTCCCCCTGAGTGGATAGCAGTGGAGGCATTTCAAGCTTAGTGGGAACCTCCATTCCATCCCCAGCTTCAGGGTCCAGTTTCAACAGGAAAGCTGAGCTAGGGATTCAGCACAGCTCCTGACTCCCCCCTGGCTGGTGGGGGGCACTGGCCACACAACAGGAGGGAGCCACACTTATCAGGAGAAGCATTAATTTCTCCTGTGAGAACAAAAGCCTCAGGTATGTGCCACAGGAAGATAAGCATCTGGCTGCTTATGCACCGGGAATAAAGGGCATTTAGACCCCAGTGCTTCCTGAAGGACAGACTTGAGGACTCCAGCAGGCTGTACCAGCCCAGCAGCAGTGGACTGAGGCTTGTCTCTGTGCCCTTAACCAGACCTAGGTCCTTGCACTCCCATTGAAAGCACAGCCAGAACTGAAACACAGCAGCGGGAGGGCACAGGAAGCACCTGAGGTTTCCAAAATCACCAAGCAGGCGTGTGAGACCTGGTAGCAGAATCCACCAGATTCCAGCAGAAGGGCAGGTCCCAAGTGATGCTTTTAAAGTCTGTTAACAGAAAACTGGGCACAGAGAACCTGTCTGGGTTGACAGCCACTGATCTTTGTGAAATAACATGGGAATATTTCAAGTTTAAAAAAACAAAGCCTACACCTCCAGAACTGAGACTGCAGTGATGTTACACTGCAACGTGGGGACCTGGGGAGGGAAATCCCAAAGTATTACAGTGACACAGCAGTGATAACCAGTGGGGCACAGACCTCAGCACAGCCACAGGGTCAGTGGCTGCAGTGACCCTGTGACCCAGTCCCCACACCATGCTCTGCTCACAGAGGCTGCCCAGGGTGCTCCTCCTCTTTGATTTGAGACTTGCCAAAAATCTGTCCCACCTGCTCAAAGAGGTGCTGGGGATTTATCTGCCCCTGAACAAATAAATTCCCTCTCTAACAACCTCATGTGCTAGACTGCAGGAGCCAGATGCAAGCCACACAGTTTTCAGGACATCCATTAACAGCAATAACCATAAATTCATTATGTGTCTTACCAGCTCTGGGTAGGTGATAGTATTTTCCCTCCTGTAAATCAGTCCATAGCAAATTACATCCCTAATTTCACTACAGGGATTTGTATTAGCTTCCACCAGCTCTGACTTTAAGCTGCTTATTTCACCTCAGACATCTGTTATATATGTTTCATTGATTACAACATATAAATAGAAACGTGTTTCTGCATCAAGACTTTTCTGTACTGCACAGGATGACAGATGTATTATGTGACTACACAAGAAGTAACCAGCCAATCCTAACCCCAATGTGAAGTGCAAGTTTGGAATATTTCCACTGAGAACAGTAGGGTTAAACTTGTCCAAGCATAGTTATAGTAGGCTTTTGCATGCTGATTTTTAACTTATGATAAAAATGTAAATCTCACTGCTGTTTATATCTCAAACAGCTACTGATATCAATGGTAATCATGTCATGAAAGAATGCATAACTAAACCTACTAGAACAAAACACATTACCCAAAAAGAATCTTTCATTTTCAATTTTATGGAAGACACTGCCGTCCTTCTCATCTGGTCTTCAAAAAAGATGAACATATCTTTTTGTTTCTAGTCACATGTAAAAATGAATTTAACTATGAGAATGAATGCAGCAGCCAGAGCCCAGACTGCAGCCAGCTCTTGCAGCTCCACTCAACATGCACACTGTGTCAGGACCTGCTCCAGAAACCCTCCTGCTGCTGAGAAGCACCTGAGTACCACTGAGCTTATTTCAGTGCATGAATCCTGGGAAAACAGGGCTGGAGAGCAGGCAATGATCCATGCCTCACCTCTGCAGCACACAAACTCCACCTTGTGATCCCCCACTGCCTCCTGCTGCCCCGAGAAGCCGGGATGTGAGAGCAGAATGGGCCCTGCCAACAGCCAGGCTGTGCTCTGCTGCGCATGTGCCATTTCTCTGCAGGGAATTCAGGATACTCAAGTATTACTTTTGATGCTCTGTGCCTCTAAGACTCACATCAATCATGGTGGAGCTTCTTCCACTTCTTAAGTATTAATTACAATATTGTCTTAAATCACTTGTTGAGGGTCTATCCCTTAAACAAATTTCAGCGTATTTTTTAATTTAAACTGAAATTTGTAATCCCCTAGAAAGACCTTCCAGGATACTCAGTTGCCCAGGGTTTGGCATTCTCATTGCACTTCTCTCTGGACTAATCCCAGCTAACCAAGCTGCATTCATTAAGCACAGACAATTACTTAATCCACTATTTTCATAACAGGGGCTGGATCCCACACAATGCTTTCATATCACTTATTCCATCCTATGAGAGGAAGAAGGATGATGAGGCATCAATACTGACCCTTATTGTCAGAGGTACAAAGTGCCAGTTTGCAATTAAACTTCCTTCCCAGTTTGGGTTTTGCTTTGACTCTAGATCGCATTATAACACACAGAGCCATTACGTCCAATGCTATGCCATGTTAAATATCCTGCTATGGGGTACTTAGGGTAGAACTCCTTTCTAATGATGGAAATTACATTTCTATTAGATTTGCTGCACACAATCTCTCTACTGGAAATCTGACACTGAGTGTTGATCAATGCATGAAAAATCTGATCTATTAATTTATTTAAAGTCACTTTCTTCTTACTTTGCCAGTGCCTTGAGGAACACTGCAGTAATGAGGAGGCTCTGCAGAACTCCTGAAGGTCTTACAAAAATAAGAAATGATAATCCAGCAGTCCCTGTAGAAATCTGAAGTGTTTTCAGTAACACTATTATTGAACACTAATAAAGGAATCTCTAGCTTGCAATACAGGTATGGTCATACTGCTGACAATATTTCATTAAAAATTCCTAGAGGGCAGCAGGGATCCAGCTATGAAGACAGCACTAACATCCAAAGCTTTGAAGGGAAGAAAGTAGATTTTTGGCTATCATTTATTAAAAAGGAGCTTCCCTCTTCTGCTCATTCAGAACTCATTCTTTCAGCTATATTTCCAGTCCTTCAGTTCATGCAAAGCACATGTTAATACATACCAAGATGGCATTTCAAGCTGGAGTATAGTTGTCTGCCAGGTTTTACATCCTTAGACTCTTTGCTTCAGTTTTGATTCATGCAATTGTCACACTAAGTTGTGGTAGAGGGAGCACAAGGAAAAAGGCTCTAAACCATGCTGTTATGGCTCCCTACCTCTTGATGTGACAGATCTGTTATTACTGCACAGTAACTGCAGTATCTATTGACAGTGATACTTCCAACTCAACACTCTGTGCCTGTAATTCAGTTTGGTAACACATAACCTTGAGCGGTGTAATTGCTGAAGAAAAATGAGATGGAATTACAAATTTACTTTTCTCTGACATATTTGAGAAAAACACACAGTTGGTAAATTGTGAGATCAAGAGAGCGAAGAGTGAGTGCCTGGGGCTGGAAATGTAATAATGTACCTCATCTCACAGCTCCCAGCCCAAAATGAAAGAGCTCTGTGCAGACTAAGCTGCAGTGCACAGGCTGCAGAGGCACAGGTGCCAGGGCACCCAATGGCCAGGGTGGCAAAGCAGATCATCTGAGGCTGCCCAGCACCAGACACTGCATGGGCCCTGTGCACCAGCTCCTCTTTGGCACTATCCACAGGGGCTGTATAACACACATTTTACCTGCACAGCTAAAATTAATGGTAGAAGAAGGAAGGAGAAGAGTGTTTCTATGTTCAAGACACTGAAGATAAACATTAACTGGCAGCTACAATTTCTACCAGGTGCTTTAAAGTATTGTATTTTCTGGGACCCCTGGACGATGGAAAGAATGATGAATCTGACTCCATGTTCTCAGAAGGCTAATTTATTATTTTATGATACTATATTATATTAAGGACTACTTTACTATACTATACTAAAGAATACAGAAAGGACACTTAAAAAGGCTAACAAGATAATAATGAAAACTCGTGAGTCTGACACAGCTTGACCCTGATTGGCCAATAAGTCAAAACAATGCACATGAAACCAATGGAACTACCACCTGTTGGTAAGCAATCTCCAAACACATTCCACATGTGAGCACCACACTGGAAAAGCAAATGATAAGAATTTGTTTTCCTCTTTCTCTGAGGCTCCTCAGCTTCCCAGCAGAAAATCCTGGGTGAAGGGATTTTTCAGGAAATATCAATGTGACAAAGCATTTGGATAAATATGTGCAGCCATAAAGACTGCAGATGGGTCTCAAAAACCTCCTGACTACAGCAGTAGAAGAAAACAAGAAGTAAATGAATGGCCTAGAAGTAAATGAATGTGCATGGCTTGGTCTTGTTCAAGACAATGAGGGCTAACAGGAGACAGTGCTCGTGGTGCTCAGCCCAAAGCTGGCACACAAAGGAAGGAGCACTCCATCCCATTAGACAGCTACAGATGAGGAGCTTGATGAGGATTTTAGTCAGAATGAAACCCTGCACTACACCCAGCCCTTGGACTCCACATGCAATGAAGCACCACTGGGATTTACGGTCCTGAACTTGTATTATATGCAAGAATCTGACAAAACTCTTATTTCCCCCTCTTCCCTGTTCATTTAGCCTCTCATTACAGATTCATAATAGTGCCTCAGTAAAATGAGGCTATTACGGTCCCAAACAATTTTGATTTGTTTAAGACAACACAAATGAAAAATGAGAATGTAAAATATTTATACAAACAAATGACATTTTACCATTTTCCACGCTGAAGCGGCAAGAGGAGAATGAAAACACAGTTGACACTGAAATTCCTTCTCCCAGCAGGCAGAAATTAGAGATCAATCATACATGACATAGAGTTAAAAACCAAAAAAAGCCAGTTCAGGAATTTAACCATGCCGTGGCTTGCATTTGTAGCTCCAGCCTCATTCTTCTCCTATACCTGCAGCAGAAAAATGTGCAAACCAGTCTCTGTCTTGGCTTCCTCACCCCCGTTCCTGCTTCCATCTAAGTTCAGCCTACAGTAGGCAGTTCTGAACATGACGTGCCTACGTACTGCTGGTGTGATGGGTGTGGAGATGCTTGGCTGAGGACTGCTGGCCCTAAAGGTTGATTCCAGTTGTGCTCATGGCTTAGCACAAGGCCCAATGTTGGCTCTTGAACTGATTGTTCTGTACTTCATTTAACCCTTAGAGTACACATTAATTACCTAGACTGTATTAGGAAGCCATTCTTAAGGCACACAGCTGCTATGGCAACAGCTTTTGTAGGAAGCAGATGTTCCACTCTCTCCATAAACCCAGCAACTTTCATAGCACCTTGTGTTGTTGGTGATACCCCAGAGAACTACTGTAGTCACAACAAGTGAACCAGGCAACTTGCTGCCTGCCATCAGCACTGCTGTTTCACTGGAGACAGCATTCCTAAACAGAGACCCCAAAACCAAGTTAAACAGCCAAGGCTGCCTCACACAGGGATTACTTCTGAACAGCTGCTGAACAACAGCAGCTCTGCTCTGTTCCCAGCACCTGCAAAAGGCATTAGCAGCCATCACAGCCAGCACAGTGAACAGGCACGGAGAGGTGCTGAACAACTGGCTGCTGCAGACATGGATTATTAAGAAACACAGGCCTTCCAAGGTCGCTGAGCACCCCTGGCACATTTTGATAAGAGAGCAGAAAGGCAGCCACTTCTTTTCATGATTCCTTGCAGGGGAGCCAGCCCCATGCTGGCACAGCCATAGCAACCCAGACAACAACAGCGCATCAAGGCACAGAGACAGAACTGCAGAAACCATCTGAGTGAAGCATTTTCATTAGTGACTGCCCTGCACCAGAAAGCAGCACCTGAGCCCCATCCCCTAGAAACACTTAGCGGGAGCTGAGTTTGAATCAGGACTTTGTGCCTTGAGTCCAGGCTGCTTTTCATATAACATTCACTCCTAAGCCAAGGGTTGTGATCACACAGAGAAGAGAAGACAGACTTAACTTTTGGCTCTCAGGGTGACAACAACCACATCTGAATAGCTCTAGCACACAGCTATTCATTGTAATGCACATGTGGAGCTCCCCTTTGCAAGAGGCCCTGGTAACTGCAATGATAACAAAAGCCCATTATGAGAAGGTGAACATGCTAGCTGCCAGCAGATGCCAAGTTGCTAATGACCCCACAAAGATGAAATCAGAGCCAGGGCTTAACCAGCTGATAGCCCCAGCAGATGCCATGGGCCTGGCTCTCTTGGAGCAACAGGAGGGGATGCACCAGAAGCAGCCACAGCTCTGCCTCAATGACAGAAGCCCTTGTGTGGCAGCAACTGCCCACCAGCTTTGCACCCACCCAGGTAGCTGCTCATCCCCTCTGGGGCTGCAAAGATTAAAAGAACACATCTGTAGTCCTTGAAACACTGCTGCTTCATTTTCATTAAACTATCGACTGCTATTTCAGAAAAGAGTCAGGAAACAAACTTCTGCTTACCTAAGAAAAATATGAAAGAAGAGAAAACAAATGGCTCCATCCCAAGTAAAGCCCTCTGCTCTACTGATTACATTTAGCAGCACAAACATGCCTTTTCCCTCATCATCTCTCCAGCCTGCCCCAGGATCTGCGAATTAACCCTCCACAGGAAGAGGCGACCTGTGACACACGAGAGAATTATGCTTTTATTTTTTGAAATGCATTGGCAGTCCAGCCAACAAAACACAACAGGTTCCCTGAATGAGGCAGTGAGGTAGCAGGGCAAACACAGTCACTGAGGCTCCTCTAACACCCTGCCTAGAAAAGCAATATTAGGGGAGGCTGGAGCAGAGGTCCTCAAGCTCTGGGTCCCTCACACACACACATTTGCATGGCAAGGAGAGGAAGGGACAAGAAAACACGGTTCAGACAGCTACAGCAATCAGATCTGCTTCTAATTGAACCTGTTCATAATTGGGGAAGAGGTTGAGAATGTGAAGTCAGCATTTCCTTAACTCACCCCACACCTAGGGAAGGGGTTCAGTCTGCTCTGTCACTGGGCACTCAGGGACCTTGGCCTTCATTGCTGTTGTTTACAGCAATACCTCTCAAATATCTCTCTCAACAAATACCTTTGATCCTCACATAAATATTTTTATTTATATATCCATCACAGGCTGTGGCCCAAAGACAACACACATTTTCATATAGTCAGGTTTTTTCTGTCATGTGTATAACTCAGTTAAGAAAGGAAAAGACATGTGAGGGTATTTTTCAGCAGTTCACTGTAGACTGGGAAAGCAGTTATTTTCTTAAGCTGCTGCTGTTATAAATCAAAATGTGTAGATAGGAAAATATTAAGGTATTTATAGCTATGTGAATAAGTGGGTTTGTGGAACACTGGCCAAAGAAAGCCAAACAGTCCTTTCACTGACTGAAAATGACAAGCTTTTTGGCTTCCTTGGTAAAACAAAACTGTAAATGCACACTTCAGAGCAGTAAAAATACACCATAATGCAATAAAGTATTTTGTTCATTTAATGCCATATTTTAATAGCAATCTTGATAATGTTAGAGGCAATATGGTCTCAAAAGGAAAAACACCTGACTTGTTATTTGTTGGAAACATCATACAAAATCTACTCACATTTTTTACCTGACCTCTTTGGCAAATTCAGATACACTTCATGTATGACTTTAGTTAACCAAGAACATCAGGCAAGTGCTCCAGCCCTCTTCTACTAGAGCACCCAAGCCCTGGGTAACACAAAATACTTTATCTGGTTTGTGTGGTCAGGGCAATGCCCAAAGCTGCCTGTGGCTGCAGGCAGCTCCCACTGAGCTCCCCAGGTAGACTCCAGCCACCACCTGTTCCACTCCTCACTTCCTCTGCTTTCCTCCATCTTCACCCCTTTTATTGACTGCAGTAAAACTACTGTAAACACTTAAACATTCATTAGCACACTGATACCTTGTCCAGGGACACACTGATTGCTACCAAGTCATTTTGACACTATGCCAACACATTACCTGGGACCTAGCTGCCAACTCTGGCATTTTGCTTATTTTATAAGCAAGATGGCATTTTGTAATTCTAGTAACAAACCATTAAGATGGGAAATTAAATACATTATATGGGGAATTAAATGGAAGGCATAAAGAGCAGCAGCAATTTCTGTGGTCTGTTGCTGTACAGAACCAGACAGATGTGTTTGTGTTGTTTGGTTTAGCAGAAGGATCCCAGCAGCAAGAAAGGGGATGGAACCTGACTCCCTGGGCCAGCTGGGCCAGTCTGGGCTGAAGCCCATGAAATGCTGCCCAGTTTCTTGACCTGGGTCAAGCAACTACCTGCCAGCATGAAAGCTGATCTGAATCCTCAATGTTTGCAAATGATCTTTCTGTTCATGATGCAAACAAATGTTTCTGCCGTCCCAGCTTTGAACTCAATGTATACTTAACAGTCAAACTAAAAACAAAGCCATAATCACTGAGGTGGAAACGACTGTAAATTCTGTTTAATATCCCAAACTGGTACCTTTTGCTAGCTGAGCTCCAGGGGCCAGCCCTACCATGCTGTTTGTTTGGGGGGCATTTCTTTGGAGGTCACCTGCAGCCGCAAGAGCCAAAATTGTAGCACCTGGGCCTTCAATTCTGGCATTCCGATGTGACCTCCAGAGCTCACGCAGGAGATCTGCAGCACAGCCCCTTTCCCTCTGCTCTGCACCATTATCTGCATTTGCCTGCCCAAGGCACTTCTACTGCTCTCATTTCTCCTCTCCCTCTCTCCCACCCATTTCCCCATAGGAACCCAGTCCTGTTTTTCTCAGAAATGCTTCCGTATCTCTCCACTAAAGGGACACTGTGTCTTAGCCCACAGACAGTATTTAACATACTGCAAAATGTTTATCTTCAACTAATTTACACTTTGTTATTCTTGCAGTCATCCATCCCTTACATTTTTCCAAAGTTTTTCACCTGGGAATGGAAAGCTAGATCCCAAAACTGTAAAACAAGCTCTCACCAGGAAAGGTGTTCTGTGAATTGCTCTTTTAACAAACAGGGAAAGGATTTAAAAGCCAAAGAGAAACACAACAGTGATGACAGCCCTGACAGAAACCTGCCTGATAATTCCTGCCTGTATTTCAACATCCCCTCAGCCACAGCACATAATATAAGCATTCTCTTCTTCTGAGCAGACTCAGTCAATATTAAAGGCATTTTAACATAACCACCAGGCTGCTTTCTCCACCTTTGCGACAAAGGCATCACTTTCTCGCTCCCACTCTTCCAAAATAATCTCCATCCCTGAGTAAATTTACTTTTCAAGGCAGAGTGCAGAAGGTCTCCAAAAACCTCATTCACGTTCTCATTTCACTGGGGCAAGACAGATGTTTCTATTTGCCAAAAAACAAACAGAATCCCAAGCCAGGGAAGGAGAGGGGTGAGAGGTGGCAGTAGTGGGCAGGTTTCACTGTCTCCAATTGGCTTTTGCAAAAGGTTAATCCCTAACGTGCTTCAAGGAGGCAAACACCAACCTGCTGTACATGCAGCTGCATACAATGGAAAGGGTTTTATGGCCAAGGACAAAAAGGTCAGGGACACTCCTCACGTTATCATTTCTCCTGGAAAGCCATGCTGAACAGCAAGCTGCTGAACACGAGCCTCTGTTCACAGAGAAACAAGCACAAACTAAGGAATATAAAGCTGCAGGTGCTAGGAAAGGGGCAGGAAAGTACAATGTGCTGTAAGGGACATCGTTTGTCCTAGGCATCCCATACATTCCCTGTATTAAGCTATCAAGCTCTGAAAAAAGCAAGTCATTAATAATTGGATTTGTAGACATGTGGTTTATAGAACACTACAGCATGAAAGGCCTGATAAATAGAAAGAAACACATTTTTGTGAACACTACTGCAAAGCAGGACATTTGTTGCCTCCAATACCACAAGCACTTAAGTTGAGCCTCAAAAGAGTTAGAACATTTTTTAGATCCCATCCTTAGATTATCCTTGGGAAATTCCTCTAGTTCCGAGTAGAACTGCTGAGCTAAATCTTGCAACTAAACTACATCACACTATACAACAAAGAGGTTCTTCAGGTTATCAGTGCTTGCATGACTTTTACACACCTTGGAATCCTGCTTTCTCCAGAGGGACGGGCCTCAGCTGATCCAGATCCCCTTTTATAGTTCCCACTGTGTCACGTCAATGCAGATGCAGTAGGAGCACTAAGGACAGGGCAGGTGTGAGATGCCACTGCCCTCTCTCTGCACACATTGTACAATCAAGGCCGTGAAAGTGAGGCAATTCAAGCATGAGATAACGAAGGAGTTACCAAGGACAAGCTCCCCTGCAGACTCCTGTGCTGAGGAAGCTGACCCATGAACAGAACTGCCTTCTTCAGCATCTGGGCTGGAAGCAAAGTCCTTTATGAGCACAGCTGGCTGAACAAACTGGAGGAGTCAGTTCCTTCCAACTCGGTGATAGCAATGAGGATGGAAGAAAAGCTTATGTGTAGTGTAATACCAAAGCCAGCAGAAGGAAGACCAAAAATTGGGATGGAAAAAGTTGGAGAACTTAATTATCAAAGCAAGGATATCTTCCATCCAGATCTAACAAGTTACCACCAAACACTGAATGAGTACTGCAGCTCTAATTCCACCCAGCAAGAGACTTGTAGATTTTGCTGAAATGATACAAAATACCATCCCTGCAAACTGCTCTGCCACTTTTACCTCTTCCCAAACCTCTGCAGCTTTTGGGCAACTGCCCTGACCTTTGGTACAGTCAGGTACAGAGCTGATAGAGATGCAGCCAATCCTTCCAGGTTGTTCTCCCATGCTTCCTCTCACCAACCACTCTATTCTGATAAAAAGGTTGACAGCTGAACTGTAGCACTGGAAAGAGAAGGTGCCACAAATAAACCTTCAGGTCACCTGAAAATTGTCTCTGAGAGACAACCACAATAAATCCCAATTTCTTTCTTGAGTTACATTGTCAACTTTTTCCTCAGAGCTGTGTATCAGAATACCCTGGAACACTATCATGTTTCAGTATGTTATTTTCTGTCTATTTACAAGAACAACAGTTTACCCTCTAATTCTCTTTCACTTAATCCATTTCTAAATCTGAGCATAACTGCTTCTGCTGCATTAAAATCTGTCTCATAGCAGGCTTATGTTAAAAAAGCAGTCATGTTTGTGAAGTCTCTGACAAAATAAGCTGGTATTTTGTTTCAAGTATGAGAGTTACATTTATTTTCTTGTTTGCTGACAACTTTTCAAACTACCACAATTCTATGCCCCTGTGATCTGTAACAGCTAGAGAGCATGGCTGCAGAACAAATTTAACACATTCTTGACTTGTTCTAATTCTGATCTTACTTTGGGGAAGTCGAGAGGCTTTTTCCTTAACCTTGTGATTCATTTTTGATGGGGAAAAAAACCCCAAAACACACCCATAAATAATCCTGCCTTGTTGTAGGACTTACTGAAACAGTTCTCTCCAAGAACGGAAAAGAAAAAAATAATTTCTATTTCTGTTATCTAAAAAATTGAGACTCCAGAATCAGGCTTCTCTTCTGTCAGGAGCACTGGGAATAAATTCACAGCACATGATGACATATGCACTGGCTCCTCCAGAGCAGACAGAGTGGAAATTGCTCATCAGGAAGCACTGCCCTGCCCCTCAGCTGGAAGTGCATTATAGCCACAGGTCCCACATGCTCACTCTGAGGAACTGACCAAAGCTGAAATTTCCACAATACAGGTAAGTTTCAGCAGATCTAAGGTTTGGAAAGAGATTAAAGCATATGCTGCAGGGATGCAAACATCTTTGTAAGACTACAGATCACAGTCCTGGCAAACCCATTCAAAATGAATACAACAAACAAACTTTATCTGGTGATATTTATGCTGGGAGAACTAGTAGTATACATTTTTGAAAAAGAGAGTTTTCCACCTCACCATGAACACAATGTCCTTCTAAACACTGCTGCTGCTTTTACTTGCCCAGTACAAAACCAAAGAGCACCCAGAGTACCTCTGCTCCTCACTGCTGCTGCTCCTTTCCAGTCCCAAGCTCCTTTCCAGTTCTCCAGGACAGTGTGGATGCACTGGTTTGTCCCAGCTCAGCCCCACCTGCAGCTACCAACAGCCCATATCCGTGCAGCTCTCCAGCACTGGCCTAATGTATGTGTTACTCCCATTAGGGCAGCTCAGACTGCTGCCTAAACAGCCCTGGACAAAGATTACGCTGCCACAGCGGTTTCCAGGCGGCAGAGCCATTTCTTGTTAATGCCTCTGCTGTCTGCAGCAGCCTCACACAGCCCTGTGCCCTGGAAAGGGGCAGGGGAGTGGGATGGCGCTGCCTCCCAGGCAGCTGGCTGCCAGCCACGGGAGAGCAGCCTTGCCTCTGGGGCTGCTGTCTGAGGCCTTTTTAAATGCCACTTTACAAACGGCAGCTTTGATTTGTCAGATGTAAAAGTGGCTGCAAGAGGGGATGGCAAACTACTTAATCCCACAGTGTTATTTATACAGGTTTAGATATACTCACTTCTTTTATGGCATATGAGTACGCAACCACCGTCTTCTGTGGATATTAAGTGTCAAGCAATGAATCTAAGAGGACTCCTTTCACTTTAGTCATGCAATTCAGATCACAGTGTGGTTTCAGCTGCACTAGGAGACTATCTTCAGTGCCCTGAATATATACAGTGCACTCAAAATTAGTCCAAAATACTGATCCAATACTTCAATGAGTTGGTAGCTGCAGAAATACATGAAATAGGTAAAAAATCCACAGGGACATGTAACAGAAGGGATAGACAGCATGACACTGGTTTTGTTCTCGTAACACTGAGGTCAATCCTACAGATTATAGAAAAAAAAAACATTCCTGTCATGTGGTTTTGCAATGCTTGGATCTCAGTGCTGAAAATGCTCAGGTACCTACCACCAATAGGGTGTCATTCAGTAAACTACATTTTCTAGACTAAAGCTACATTTTTATCCTCAAGCCTGTTAAGTTCTCCCCAAACTGGAAGCTAACAAAGCACTATAGAAAATTTCAAACAGTGACATCTCAGTATTGCCTCTTCCAGATCCAATAATTAATCAGCTATACAGTCCTGCACCTTACCTCCTTACGGCCAAGAAGTCCTTCCTGATCCAGACTGTCTTTGGCTGTTAAATGATAGCTTTAGCCATATTAGTCACAGAAAGAGGAAAAAAGGAATTATTATCTTTACATAGGTACTGCACCACCGGGAATACTACCATGAACTCTGAAGACAGGCCATCAGAAATAAAGGTCAGGTCCACTCTGTCCTGACTCTGGTTCCTGGCTGTTTAACTGAACACACTTCCACCAGTTCATAATAAGATGCAAGAGAAACATTGGTTCCATCTGCAATGCAGCAGACACAACACAGGCACACTACAGGAAAAAGGGATGAGCAGCAGGAGGGTTTGTGGGACTTTCCCACCCCAAAAAACCCCAATCTTTTCCAAGCCGGAAGAGTTTTTACACTGAAGTCCCCTGCCTGTATTACCAATTTTTTGCTGCCACAATAAAGGAAATTTCAAACTTCCTGGTAGTTTAAAAATATACCTGGAATTGGCTGACAAGCACTAAGGCATTTAGCTTGGTAACAGTGATTTCCTACAGGCCTGACACCCAGCAGAGGCATGGCCAGGTGTGAGGCCATAGCTCCCAATGCCTGGTTGCAGCAGGGCTCGTTTGGGATTGCTGCACCATCAGATAGCTGTGGATGCACAGTGTTAGAGCAAGCACCAAGGCACTTCCACCGTGTAAGTTCCATTTCAACAACCAAATCACTCTCACAGGCCAAATTTAACAGCAATAACCACAGGAGGTAAGGCAGAGTGTCCTTAATGCAAAATCACCACACCAATTTCATATACAGAATGACACCTACCAAACCTATGTCCTGTGAAACAATGGGATGAAAGCATCACCTTGCAGTCTCTTCCCATGCCATAGGTGACACACTCCCCACTCCAGCCTCCTTCAGTTCAGATGGCTGACTGGGATGGCTTATTCGCTAATAAACTACTTCCCAGTTTTTACACAGCAGATCGTGGGCCTGCCCCTCTTCATTTTGTCCCTACTTTCCTGTGGGTTTAAATGAGTGCCCCCAGCACCTGCTCTTATTTTAGATTGTTTTAAGTCACCCCCTGACCTATCACAATTCTTCACTATCAGCCAGAATGATCAGTTGCTAATTCTGTTAAAGTCTCTAGGCAAGAATTCCAAACAATTCTTAGTGATAACTGCTGTTTCAACAGCTATCCTGTGCCAGCACAGTTCAAGGCCACAGGAATCTCTAGTGGCTCCAGCCTTCCCTGCTTTAAGGAGGCTTTCTTGGGGCAAAGCAGCTCCACTCTCACAACAGTGACATGCTTTTATTCCTGATCGGTTGAGCTGAAATAAAAACAAATTGTCTCCAAGCTTTCCTTCTAGTGTCCCTGTAAAAACAGGTGATTTATTTTCTAAGAAAAAAATATGTGAGCTGCAAACATCAAAGCAATAATAATCTAGAGTTAACTCTTCATTGTTTCTCATTTCACCTAAATCAGCTCATCAAATTTGTTACTGCACGACTGCATTTACTATATCTATTTAACATGTGCTGGGTAAAAGAAAGTGCCAAGGGCTTCAAGGAAACAAAGGTTTTGCCTTCCTTGTCCCAGCTGCTCCTGGCTACTTTGCAACTTTCACAGTCAAGAGCCCGCTTTGTACAAAGCCAGTAGTGCTTCAGCTCCCAGAGAAGTGTTTCAGAGCACCACAGCAAGGACTGTCTTCCCCTGGCACTTCTGCACTGCCACTCTGACATTGGTTCCAACACTTTATTCCCTTTCCTCTCAACAACACAGCAGCTTGTGCTGTCCCCTCTTGCCTCTGCGTTCAGGATGTTCAGGATGCCTCAAAGTCCTTCCAACCTTGTCATTAGAGCTATTCTGCTTTCAGGAAAAATAAACCACCAGGTACTCAAAGGTAAAAAAGAACTTCCACGTGGTGTGGAGCACGGTTGAAGGGACAGACACAGCTTTTTCACACAGCTGCAAAATGACAATGATGCCCTGTTAAGCTTCCTTCCTTGGTGGTCCTTAAAGCTAGGCATCACATTTATATTGTTAGCAATACATATAGTAATTTCTGCTCAAGGTTCTGCTGCCATTTTTCTGATAAAGCAGTCAACAACAACACAGTGGAAATCTGTTTCCCCTTTAAACTCAGAACAGAGTGAACAACAACTTTTCATCAAAATGGGACTGAAAGTCATCTTAACACTGCACATTCCCTCTTTCCAAAACCTCCAGTGAATGGGCCTGGCCTCAGCAGCCCTGAAGAAGTGTCTGTCTGTCCCCGACAGCCCGTTCAGCCTGCTCTCTGTTTTCACCAGGCACAGAAGGTGACAGCCTGACAAGTGCATTAAAACTTTAAGCTATCTGAAGGCAGCCAGACAGCAACTTTGTGTACAGACCCCCCAGGGGACTCTTCTTTGATTTAGCTTCCTAAAAATAGCTCTTTAGAGGGGATTGAGGCTTTCAGGGGTTGCTTGTTGCTTTTTTAACCAGTTCTGAAAAGGCTCCCTCATCCACAGGCTTTTGTTGCTTTCAGCAACTTAGAGGTCAAAAAGCAGAAGATGCATTGACAAAAGAAACCTGACCTACATCCTACCTCACTCTGCTGGGTTACATCGTTCCTATGCATGCTTATGTAAGAAAGAGAAATGGTGCACACCAGAGAGGGTTCAGGAATCACAGCCTCTGCTGCTGCCTCTTCAGTAGCTTTTCACCCACCACTGGTGAATTCCTTTAAAATTTCTCTACCATATTTTCCTCTTTCTGCAAAAAGCAATTAAGGGTATTTACTGACCTCACAGGGGAGACACAGTATTTCAGTTAATTACATCTTGTAAAGACTCTTAGAACGCTCAGTGAAAGACTTTATAGGAATGTGAAGTGCATCATAAACTCAAAAATGTACCAGCAGAGACACAAAGGTCATACCTGAAGTGAAGTACGTCAAGAAAGTATCCTGTTGTTTAAAGAAAAAAAAGTTGTAATTTAAATAACTACAACATGCTGTCCCACCATACCTTAACCGAGATTTTACAGACACCCATCAGAAACTCAGTAATTTCACATGCTACTTGGTGAACTGGAAGGAATCTAAATAGATAAATAAGGTATTTGCAATCAGTGAGAACTGTTAGAAACCACTACCTATAAAAGCTGGTTGATTATTTGCTTTAAAAAGACAGAATGAGGACCCACACAAGCAGAAGCAGAAATGGCTCTCTCACTACTACCTATTGCTATCTCTAAGTAAAAGCCTCCTTTCAGTTTTGGTGATAAAAAGCAGAAATCAACTCCTTTCAGTACAGAAGCTGAAAGCTGCCAGTGCCCGGGTTCTTACAGCATAGAAGGACAGGATCCCTGAGGTGCAGGGGAGCAAACAGGCAGGGGGGTGTGTGCAAGGGCAGGGGACAGGCTGCTGCTCCTACCATGGCAATCTGCTGGGCTAGCTGTAGATTTTGCCCCCAGGGGATTATTTCCCACTAAAGCAAGATTCCATGGCCCGAATGAACAACGTGCCAGCTGCACCAGCCAGCATCACAAGTCCAGTCACGGACCAGGGCACATACCTCAGGGGCCCTGATGTAATAATTACACAGCAGTGACTGCATTTCACAAGCACCCACTGCTGCCTTGGTATCCTTCTGCTAAGCAGAAGGATTCAAATGCAGCTGGGACCACAACTTGGCCACCTTGAGACAGGAGGGAGGGCTGGCAGGTGAAGGATGACTCTCCCAGGAGAGCCTGGGCACTGCACAATTGTACTCCTGCTTGAAAGCTGGCCTGCAAAATGCTTTTGACAGTTCCCTTAGCTGCCCTTAAGGTTACCAAAAGTGTGTGCAATTTATCATCTTCTCTGCCCCAAACCCCCACAGCATTTGTTTCTTTCCCCTAAGAGTCCTCTCTATTCCAGGTGTGAACCTCAGGGTGTTAGGTCAGGTTTTGTAAGGCTGGGAAGGAGTACAGGAGTAAGGCTGAAGCACTTGCATAGCTGCCTTTCCTGTTTTGCCTGATGAACATCACATTGTCCAGGGCATTCAAAGCCCTTTATAAAGCAGACAGATCCCACCAGTGGCCACACATCCTTGTAGGATCTGACAAGGACTGCTTAAGGTAAGAACTACTTTGGTGAAGAATCTTCATTCTATTGCTCTGCTGCTTCCATCAGCTTCTTCTGCTCTTAGGCAGCATCCCACCCTTCACCTCTCCCAGCCACAGAGACATGGCTCTGCCATGTACCAGAGTACCCCAGGGGAAAGGCAAAACAAGATCTGCCTTTCCCCGTCTATCTCTAGATGAGATGAAATCTCTATCTCATCTTTTGGAGGCAGAAACAGGACAAAGATAAGCCCATGTTTCTTATTCCCCTCAGGATGTCAGTACTGAAATGCACTGGTTGTGGCCCAAGATTCACTCCTGGTGGTCACAGTGTGATCTGGGTAAGGTGTGCACCCTGATTTCTGAAGGAAGAGCATGTGAGATGCAGCTTCCATAGGCTGCAGAAAGGCAGATGACACTGTGACTCAGCACTGAGGTTGCTTGCTGGCACTATATCCTCACCATTATCATCCTGTTTCTGAAAAAAACCCCAAAACTTACAGTTGGATTAAATCTGACCAAGTGACCGACCTTCTATCACTCCGGCACCTCCTCCTAATGACTGCAAAACCTCCAACCACAGAATTTCTGATTCACTCCTATGTGTCCAAAAATCCTACTTACAGGCTTTTGCCAGTGGCAACCAAGATGAAAAAGCTATTTGTGGAACTGAGAGAGACAAGATGATGTGGAAGAGGGAAATATAACAACCAGGGCATAATCTAATTCTACAAGAATGAATTCTACTTTCAAACCTCCTCAAATTAAATTTAAATGAAGAAAGTATTTCCTTAGAACACATTTCTCATTTGAAGCAGCCACAACTCTCCTGATTCTGAGTGCCTAAATAAATATATTGCACACACCACTTTTAATAAGGATAGATTTTTCCATTTTATCTTTGACCATTTATTGCAAGCTCCAATTGTACTGCCATCTCTCCCATATTTTAAATCACTCTGGGGCTATATTTTACACCTTCAACCTATCATTTTATTAGTTTTCCTGTTAGTAGCACGCAGAAACAGAGATGTCCAAAGCCACTAACCCCCTTTTATACTGAAACAAAGACCCCAATGGCAAGCCATGGGGAGACATGAACAAATGGTGCCAAAATACACTATCTTTTACCTCTGGTAACACAGCACCATTAATTGGCTCCCTAACTGGCTGAAGTTTAAAATCCACAGACAAGCTTGGTGAATTCTTAGAGGAATTGAAGTTAGAGGAATTGAACTGTTAGAGGAAACATTTCAGAGATTTGTTCACTAAGTATTGGAAACCTAGTGTTTCCTCATTACAAATCCAACACATCTGCAATGGAGATATCCCAGGGGGAGAATAAAGGAAACCAAATGAAGCCTGAAGCAGACTGCAAACAGGGAAGCTGAAAAAATTGCTGGATGTTGTTAGCTCTTCCACACATTTTCAGGAAACACTCCTAGCACATAGATAGCTGAGTATTACCTGTATTTTCCTGCTGGGAATGGTTCAAAGCTGCATTAGGGAATTTAGACAGGACATTAGGAAGCATTTCTTTACTGAGAGGATGGATAAACACTACAATAGGCTTCTCAGACACATGGCTGTTGCCCCAAGACTGTTGCATCTGGACAGTGCCCTTAATAACCACACTTTAACTTTTCATCAAGAGAAGTGGTCAGGCAATTGGACTGAATAAGTATTTATAGGTCCCTTCCAAATGAAAAATTCTCTTCTATTTCTATTCTCTTCTAGCCCATGCCATCTCTAAACATACTATGCTTATTTTTCACAAATATTCTTTGCTGCTACTAGCTGCCCCATTTTTATTTATGGCTAAGTGTAAAATGTCAGTTCAGGTATTCTCTAACACCCTTCTCATCCACAGAAACTGGACTTTTTTAGTTTTGTGTACAAGGCTCCCTCTTTACCCTGCTGTCAGATGGGCTGAAAAGTGCACTGGTCCTGGACCTAGCTGCAAGCCTGGAAAAGGGGAAGGTTTCAGAGCAGCTCTTGTGACAACCTAAATGACCCCAACATGTTCCTGGTCATTTTGAAAGTCTGACACTTCCTTTTATCACTAAATAAAACCCCTGCATTATTCACAAAATCTGTTGCCACGATAAGTTTCTAATTGCTCCTCTGCCAGCAGGAATGAATGCTGAGAACTTCCAACTTTTTACATGCATGGTATTAGAACATTTCATAACTATATCTTGGAAGAAGAGGGAGCTGCAGTCTATGGATAATGTTCAGGTTAAGTACTTCAGTAATCTGCTACCATCTGACATTCACAGACAAAAAAGTCAATGACTTCATTTAATGATTAAAATGAGTTTGGTTTTGTATCAGACTTGGCTTAAGAGGGATGAGTTGGATTCATTAGAAAATGATGTTTAATTTATAAGTCACTTCTACTTGAATTAGCTAACAAAGATCAGGGGGAAAAAAAAATAAAAAATCCCCAGAAAGTTGTTTTAAAACAGCTGAGATAATTTGACTTACTGCACTGCATTCAGAGGACATGAGAATTAATTTGACACCTGCTCATCTTTAGCCGTAGCTCAGAAACCAATATTTCTCTGAATTGCCATTTAAATGACAGTGTCAGTCTGGACTTTACAGTTTGCTTTTGAGCTGCATCACTTGGATTTATGGCCTGCAAGAGATAGCAGGTGCAGAGCTTATGTGCAATCCATCACTTCCCAACTGGTACAATAAAGCCAGAAGGAACTTCACCTCCTTCAAATGAGATTTCTGACCTGTCTCAGAACCTGCACAGACAATGAAGTACAAGTGTAACCTCATTTAGGAAAGAGAAGCCCAGAGGCAGCAGCAGGTCATCCTGCAGAGCACAGGGAGGGAGCTCTATCCATGAGCAGCTCCAGAATCAGGGTGTTACAACACACCCTGCAGAACCACCTTCTCCTGCGCTCAGGGCATGATGTGTGACCAGCAGCACAGCATCTCACCCACTCACCTAACTAAAAGGCTCAAGGGTGTGAGGGAAAAAAAGCAGTTTTATATCCAAATATTGTGTAAACACATACTCACTTCTTAACAGTTCTCAGAAGCATTGCAACTCCCTTCCCCTTACCTCTCATATTTGCACTACCAAACACCAACTGAAGTGCTGCTACTTCGAGCTGTCCTCAGGCAGGGTATGGACAGAATCTGTAGGTAGCTGAGAAGGACTGCAGTATCCCTGAGGTAATGGAGCCTGTCTTTTGAGGGCCATGTATCTTTCCAATACAGAGGTACCAGAGTGTCAAAATGAGACAATGCAGTTAGTCACACAGAGTGTCCCCTGTGCCAGGCTGATTCTAGCATGTGCCAGACACAAACTGCACTGCTCGCCTAAAAGCTGTCAGGGTTATAACTGTGCACAAGTATCCTCTGTGCAAACACAAACACCACAACATGCCACAGGGTATTTCTAGAGGTGGGCTGTGTGGCACCTGCCCTTGAAACACTCAGGATAACAGGACAAGTAGATGGAAAGACACAACACTGATCAAGAAATATCCAGTCAGCCCTGCCAGCAGTTTGGTAAAATTTGTGCATTTGATCACCATAACCAAACACGGAGCTTTCATCTACACTGACATGTACAACATGTCCCAGAGAAGTGCCCTAACACTACAACATTTGTCACTGAAGTTTTAATAAAATCTCATGCACTTCTACTTTCTGCCAGAAGAAAACCCAAATAATTCATTTTAATTACTCTGAAAGTATAACAAGTTCTAAACCATGCAGACTCGGTTTACTGAATTCAGGCCATGGAGTAACTGACTTTTCATTCTAATTGTCTTGTTTTAGTAACTAGCACTCAAACTGGCAACTAGTGATGAAGACTATTTCTAGAGGATAAAACTCTGGATTGGCCACAACCAGTGAGAACAAAACAGGGTATTTGAATTTTTTTTTAGACAAGCACCAAAACATTAACTCCTTCGTCCCCCATGAGCATAACTGATTATTATCTAATTATATGAACTAATTTAATGCACAAGTAAGCCAGCACATGCTATAGCTACTCTGCTTGCACCATCTGCACTGTTAATATATGGGTGCACAGATCTAACAGGAGTACACTAAAATCCCCATTATGGATGTGCCATTCCACCTGTATTTTCAAATGTACCTTAAGCATAGCTAGGGCAGAGAACGTGACCACAACAGCAGAGAATAGTTTGGCAATACACATTTCCAGAACACGGAGAAGACTGCTACAGCAGCTCAGCATGCTGAAAGCCTAGCAGGATCTATGAACACAAAGTTCATGGGAATTCAGCAGTTCCCCTTCCTTGTTTTTTCTACCAAGTAACTCAAGGGAGGCAGCACATCGAGCTATTTCAAGATAATGGTATCATTAAGGGTGAAACACATGTAGTTATTTTAAAACAAAGCAATGCAGCTAAACTGCATCAACGCTCACTCCAAAGCCTGGCTCTGACTCTGAGGCAAGGAATCCACAAGCGCTGCAAAGCCGAGTTGAACCAAAAGGGTGCAAATGCGAGACAGCAAAGCACTGCCCCGCTCCCTCCCCACGGCACTTCACACACGCACAACTTTCCCTGCCGAGCCCCGCCGCCGCTCCAGCAGGCCGGGATCCTCGTTCTTAGGGCAGGCTGGCAGAGGCTGCACACAGCGCTTGGAACCCGGGTGGAGGCGGGCGGGATGCAGCCGGGATCGGGCGCCCATCCCGCCGGCAGCGCTGCCGTCCCAGCGGGGCAGGAGCGCCGCGGAGCCGCCCGGCGTTCACCTGGCACCGGCGGCCGAGCCCGGCCCGGCCCTGGCGCCCGGCCCGGCCGTGACTCCACCGCCCAGGAATGGCGACCACCGCGCCCAGGAGCTGCCCCTGAGCCCCCCGGGACCGGCACCGACCTGCGGGGAGCGCCGCGGCCGAGGCGGGGTCCGGCGGCCGCTGGCCCCCGGACACGGCCCGGGCCCGGCTCCAGCCCCTCCGGCCGCTCGGACCGACCCCCGCCGGCTGCGGCTCCGGCTCCTTCCCGGCTACTCACCCAGGCACTGCCACGGCGGGGCTTCCAGCAGAGCACAACGCCTTCCGCTCGGGAAACTTATCTCTCTCCCGCCACTGCCATTTGCTAAGTTGCCTAAAGAGCCTGCAGAATCCCAGAAAAGGCTAAGAAACGAGAGGAGACGACTTAAAAGCTGACGGTCAGGACAGGAATCTATGGAATGAAATCTTTAAGGGCAGGAGCAGATAGAGCCAGCCAGCTAACGCTTTCATGCCCTGACTCTGGCCAGCAGCTTCATCTCGTGGGCAGAGCAAGGCTCGGGAGATGATCTGAAATAGCTGCTCCTGGCGTGCTCCCCTGTGCATCCCCCGGAGTGCCCGGCGTGGCCAGCACGCTGCCGTGCCTCGTCGTTCTGCCTTTTGCAGCAGACCCCTCGCGATCACGGTGTCACCGCTCCCCAGGCCTCACAACCAAGCAGTTTGTTGTAAGGGAACTAAAAATAGCACTGAATTTTTCACTGGAGCACTTGCTTGAGTGAAGATAGTGCCAGTCAGCCCATGCATTAGTGAGCCTTACAGACCTCTAATACAGCCCAAATCCTCTTGGAAATACAGCCATTGACTTTTTTCAAAATATTTTCTTTCTTTCCTTTTTTTTTGAAAGACAGCACAAAATAAATCTTCTTTCTGACCACTAAAAGGCGAACTGAGTGGGGTTGTTTTAAGAATATCCTCGGGAAGAGTGAGTCACTTAAGCTGCTTTTATGATAAAAGATCCCTGGAGGAAGTATATCTCCTTAGTCTCTGAGCCGTTCAGAGATCTGTGTGTCCTCCTGCAAGTCAAAGTTTCACACTGCTAGGGTTTGTGTTGTTTGTTTGTAATTGTATGAGCACCTGCTTCCACCGAGGAGTTAGGTCTAGTATGGGGAAGAGAGAAGGATTTTATCCTGGCCAACACCTCAAGAAGCTCACTAACAGAAGCATATGTCCTGCAGGACACTGAATAAAGTCTGCAAAAAAGTCTTCAAAATGGCCCATAAGGTAAGTTTATGGCACAGGCTGACAAGTCCAGAAGAAAAAAAAACTAAACCTCAGGAGAAATTATTTTTTGCAAAGCTTTTCATTGCTGTGCCCTGGAAAAAAAAAAATCACTGACGACCAAAGTTGCAGAAGATGTCATTCAAAACAAAGATGCCAGAGCCACTGCCAATATCTGAGCCGGGATGGCAGATGCAGATTTGAATGTAAAACTTCCAGTCTGTGGATGCCAGCCTCACACATATTCACACTGTGTCACACAAAGAAATGGGAAGGGGCAGGTGATGGCTGGCAGCAGCCGCTTGTGGCATTCTAAAAGGCTGGAAAAGCCACAGTGATTCTCCTACTAGTTGTTCCAGCCATGAAGTGTGCCTGACAACAAGCCAGGATGTCTGAACCACAGCAAGTTAAGTCTTATTAAAATACATATATTTCAAAGGAAGGTTTTAGGATAGAAGTAAATAAAAAGTTGGAGACTTACTGGGAATATCAGAGGAGAGACGCTGGGTTTTGTTTCACTTTTGTATGAAGAAGTTGACTGTCTGTTAATGTAAAGCTGTCTCCCACACTTGTTTCCCCTCATAAGTCTTTGAGCATTCCTCAGATTTTATTTGTTTTGCAGCAGAATTGCAATCTTTTCACCCTCGTGAAAGGGCTGGCAAATTCTCTCTGTTCTTTTCTAGTGCTGACCAAACATGCTGGAAGGCATCATATAACATCTATGTAGCAGCAGCAGAGGTAGCCACAAACATAACCGTGTAATGTCCTCATCCCTGCTCCACTCGCCAGCTATTATTTATAGAGAGAAAGAGCATTAACCGAGCACAATGTTCTCACTAATTTAGTCTCACTTCACCATCTGTTACTTCCCATGAGTTGATCCTAATGAGAAACTACTTCAGAACACATTTGAGGACCAGCTGCACCCAGTGAAGTCACCGTAGGAGAGAAATATTCCCCTCCTAATACATCATATTCCAATGTTACAAAGCAGCTCCTTCCCTACTGAAATCCATGGGAACACTGCTGGTAATATGAACACAGCCCTAAGTCACAGCCTCTTGCAGTCATGTTGAGCAAGTATCACTCTCAACATTGTTTGTCTGGATAATTCACAATTCTACAAAGTTGGAAGGGCAATGAGAGAGTTACAGACATCACCCGTCCCCCAGGTCTGAGCAGCCTGCTTTCTGGAGCTGCTTCTCCTCCAGTAAGTTCATGGAATGATCACAGAAATTGGAATCTCCCCAGGAATAACATGTGACCACTACCCCTCACCTTTTCCATGCAACTTCTTGTAAAAAGGAGTCTCCATCTTTCTAGGCACCCTTTAATTACTGGAACATATATATAAGGCCTCCCTTAAGCCTTCTTTTCTCAGTGCTGAACAAACCCATCTCTCTCAGCCTTTCCTCATATGGCAGCCTTCCCAGTCCTTTGATCATCTTTGTGGCCCTTCTCTGGAACCCCTCCAGCTTGTCTACATATTTTTGTATTGTGGGTACCAAAACTGAACACAGTATTCCAGGTGTGGCCTGACAAGCAATGAGTAGAACTGGATAATGATCCTTTATCTCTGCTGGTGGAGCATCCCACTGGATCTCTGCCACAGCAGCACTGTCTGCTCATACTGAGCTTGTTGTCCACCAGAACCCCTTGGGCCCTTTCCACAGAGCTGCTTCCCACCAGGCAGCTCACACACAGCCTGTGCTGCACCCCTGGATTATATTTTTTTCAAGGTGCAAGACCTTACACTTGGCCTTGTTGAGCTTCATATGGTCCAGGCAGCCCACTCTTCCAGTCTACCCAGGTCTTCCTGCAGGGTGGGTCTCCCTTCTGAAGTGTCCCCTTCCCCACTCAGTTTGGAACTGTTGGCAAACCTCCCCAGGGTGCACTTGGTCCCATCACACTGATCACTTGTGAGGATATTAAACAGTTTTGGGCCCAGTATCCATCCCTTTGGACCCCACTTGTGACAGGTCACCAGCCTGAAGAGGAGCTGTTTACCAGCACCTCCTGGGTGCTTCCAGCCAGCCAGTTCCCCACCCACTGCAAGCATCACTTGTCTAGACCATAATGTGTCTGTCTGTCCAGGAGGAGGCTGTGGAAAACCATTTGGAAATCCCTGCAGAAATCCAGGTAAACAAACAATGTCCACCACCTGCCCCACTTGGACCGAGCACTTCCTTTGCCATAGAAGGTGATCAGCTCTGTCAAGCACAATTTGCCCTTGGTGAATCCATCCTGGCTTTTCCCAATCACCTGCTTCACCTATCTTGTGATAGCTCCAGGAGGATTCCTTTGGTAACTTCCTAGGAACTGAAGGGCCTTGTATCACTGATGGGCCTGTAACCTCCTGGATCCTCTGTTAAGCCCTTCTTGTATATTCAGGTGAGTTCAGCCTTCTTGTAGCCTTCTCTGATGTCCTCTGATCTCCAAGATTAGGGAGAGCAGACTCCCAATGAAGCCATCCAGCTCCCTCAACACCCTCAAATGGATGTTGTCAAGGCCCATGGATCTGTGGGGTCAAGCTCCTGAAACAGTTCACATGCCAATTCTTCCTCCCGCAAAAATGGTGGGTTTGTGCTTGCACCAATCTGATTGTTGCTCCCAAAGTCTAGGACCCAGCAGTGCTGGTGAGATGGACGTGAAGAAAGTGTTGAGAACTTTTCAGTGTTGGTGACTAATTCACCTCTCCTGTTTAAAAGCAAGCCAGTGATGCAAGTATTCAACAGGCAGCCACTCTCCAAAGAGTCAGATGTTGGCTGACAGCATGCATGGAAAGACGAGTGGAAATACTGGCCCACAGCTGCCAAGATTTAGAGTTCACTATTGAACTCGCAGCAAGATTGCTACTGCCAAGGCCCTGCAGACAGCTGAACCACATCACAGCAAGTATGCACCATTTTCCATTTGAATTGCTGAGGTTAAAGCTCTCTGTTGTCCTGAGCAAATTCCTTCTGAACATCCACCTAAATCATATGGTGGTCCCGTATAGTGGTGGGAGACACTACATGACCAGTTTGGTTTGAAGCCAACCTGTAAGATTGCTGCATATTTTGGTCAAAAGCACATGAGCAAGAACGATACCCTGGAAAACAGCAGGATTTTTTAACTATTTGAGACAAAAATCCAAGGCGTTGTGCTGTAGGATTTCTTATTACAAATCAGGTTTAGCCTTAATCCTCTCTGTTGCTGTACCTAAGTGAATCAGCTGGGCTTGGGAGTGCACTGAAGAAACCCAGGAAAAAATTGTGCCACAAGCCTGCACAGTCCCTGGGTCCACTTGCCCTCCCCAGGGCTCAGAGGAGCAGAGTCTGAATGCAAGTTCCCACAGCCTAGATAAGTCACTGCTCCCAGTCAAAGTTATGCTAGCAATAGCCTCCTAGCCTCCTGAGTTCATTAAAAAGGCAAAAAAATCTCCTTCTGTTGCCTTTGTTGCCTCCCAATTCTGTTCTCTGTGGCACCAGGGAATATTTAGAGCAGTATTTTGTAAACAGCACGTGTTCCAGTGGCTGGCGCAGCACTGTGGGGCTGCGTTCCTCACATTTTTGGACACTGGTGGACACCAGGGCTGCCTGGGCAGGGAGCAGCTGTGTGTGTAGGTGGGCAGGGAACAAGGGAGGGACAGCAAGATGGGAAACACAGCAACTTTGCAGCCTGCAAATGTCATGGTCCTGACTGCAGCTCCCTAAATCCAGACTGTTCAACAAGTTTTCTTTTCGTGCCAGCTGGCTGAGGGAAGCTGTTTTGCCAGACATTTTACTTTCTCCCCAAGTACCATGAGAAGCAATAAATTAAATTTCTTAACTGACAAAACCAACTGCTTAGGGGTTTCTGCTCTGTCTCTAAGGTTTGGGATCTGCCACTTAGAGTATCCACTTCACATCCCACTCAAAAGATTCTTCCTTATTCCTGGAGAGACTTCAACTTTGCATACTGGGGTAATTTTTAATACTTCATGTGACTTCAGAACAAAATTCTTTCTTTCTTTCACAGTGTGTGCTTAAATGGGATTTGAGCCTCTAATTCTCTTCATTTTTAGTACTTTATGGCAGGTTTTCAGAGGTGCCACCTGGGCTACACCCATGCAAAATGGGAGTAACACCCAGAAATGTGAATTAAGGATCATATGCTAATGTAAATTTAGCTGTTGAGCATATCCCTTGTGTTTTATGGATGTGTTTAACAATATGACCACAAATATATTAAAGGAGGAGGTATGGAGGAAGACAGCTATGCAGTGTAGGTACTTGCAGAACACTACAAGGGGAATCTTTGAAGTACCCATAAATCCCCAACTGCTTAGGGAATTCAGTGTGACAAGAACACTTGGGGTCCTTTGTTAAAAGTGCCTAGAACATGTGAGGATGTCCAGATTTCGATCTGCCCTGCACTTTATCAGCAGTCTCTGCTGTCAATAAATCTCTGCTGAAAGCAAAGCTGTCAGCTTGTCCCTCAGCATTACTAAAGGCAGCATTACAGCAATAGGCATTACTAGACAGCCCTAGGAGAAGCTGAGCTGTCCTTTCAGTTGTTCTGCTGGATAAAATCGCTGTACACATTTCATAGACAGGTGAAAAGTCAGTCACACACACAACCATAACAGCAAAGAGGACATTACAATCACAGAAATTATTTCCTCTGTGATACAGATGCAGCATCTGGTTTTGCATATCCCAGCACAAGAATAAATCTTCCACAATGCTTTCCTCCATTTCCTTCCAACTTCACTGCAATCCAAACACAGTTCAGCTGATATGTAAGAAATTAGTCTTTCTCCATATGTTTGTGTATTTGGGCTTGGAATTGGTTATATTCGTGCAGCCCTCCGGGATGCCCAAATAACCCTGAATATCATGCTGAGATCTTCTCATGGAAGCTTCTGTCAGCTGTACCATGCAAAGGGCTCTCAGCTGCACACTATTTAACTTGCCCAATTACATTTTTGGCTGCTGTTCTGCCTTGCAGCTTAGAGAAACCCTCTCCAAGAGCTAGGTCACAAGAAAAAATTGCCAGAATATGCTGTTTTTCAAAGAACCTGTTCCTAAGGGGAATGGGAGATAGGAGAAACATTAGCAGGTCTGGAAGAAAACATCAGAAAAAAATTACAGTGAAATTATAATCCATAAGAACAACATATTTGCTATCTTCCCCTTAAATCTGGTTGTTACATTTGGAATGAACAGGTTCATAAACACAGATGCATCCACAAATTGCCCTTCAGATATTAACTCCCTTTCAGTTTTGATGCTGGAAAAGTATGGTGTTCGTGTGAGGCATCTGTCTGCTTGACATAAGCAAACACCAGCTGTTACTTCCTTGGTTTATGAAAAGAAGGAGTAAATAAAAATTTATTAATTAAACATGGAATTCAGAAAGCTCAGATGGGGATTCAAGACTTATTACATAATCATGTCAACTTTCAGTCAAAGAGAGCACATGGGACCTGTGTCTCCCTCTGTATCAAGGTGAAATGTGGTGACAGCAACATCTTGGTTTCAAATCCAGAGAGGAAGTCAAAAAATAAGCAGAGGTTCTGAAGGTGAACATAGTTTTGAGGTTTCACCATGGAAAACAACCCTCCATGTGAGCCAGAAAAGCACATTATTTGCTCTTACATGGCAAACAAAATTTCTCAAACTCTTAGCCCTTGAGAACCAGACAGCACATCTTCTGGGTCTGCTTCCCAGCAATTTTTCCAACAGCTCAGTGACACATGCACCAGTGCATCTGCAGCAGCAGTTATGAATCCAGCTCTTTAAAGCAGCTCCCTCCTGGGGCATCAGTTCAAACACAGCCCTAGTCTGAGATGACTGAAACTTGCCACAGCCTGACGCCTGTAAATCAGCTCCAATGAAATGAGACTGGCTTCACTCCCATGGCTGCTGGAGAAGCATCCCAATAAAAATTACTGTAATCAGTAGCACCTCTGATGTCAAGCTCAGTAAAGAGGCTTTGTCTTTACAGATCATCTGTGGGACCTTCAAAGATCCTACAAAAAGCTGACTTACAGCTATAATTTATAAATATTAATAATACACAAATTACACATATGGACTCCAGGAGTTTTCCTAGGTTACAGCATCAATTCCATGAAGGACCTGTCTCATCCTGTGTAATGCGGGCTCTGTCAGGAGATCACTCTTCCTTTCCATATTTTTATGTTTATTCCAAAGGTCCTGGGAGAGATAGCAAGAACCTGGGAAAGAATAGCAAGGACAAGGCAAGAACTAGCTGTGCACCACCATTTCACAACTCACACACAGAGAGGCACATCAGCTACAACTTGGCAGGTAAGATCAGTAAACTATTCCAAAAACACAGACTCAACAGCAAGCTGGAAGGTAAAGATAAGTTTCTGTGCTTTGCATTGCTTTAACTCTGAGAAAGGGTCAAGGGAAAACACAGGAAGAAGGCAGAAATCTTGCTTCTGTCCACAGAGGCTTTTGTGTAGTTCATAAGCTGAGACAAAAGAAGAGTAGTGAAAACTCATTTTCCATATCCCACACAGGTAAGTCCTAAAATAACGAATGTCTACTAGGTATAACTGTTGTCTTCCAGGGACCAAGACAAGAGAATAGTTTTTCTTATGGCTAATGATAATAAAATATATTTGAGAAGGCAGTTACATAAACATATTATTCCTCTAGCTACACAGCAAAATGAATGTATTATAGAATCATAGAATGGTTTGGAAGGGACCTTAAAGACCATCTAGTTCCAATTGCCCTGCCATGGGCAGAGACACCTTTCATGAGGCCAGGTAGTTCAGAGTGGTATCCCTTCCCCTGGTCTCACTCCTGTGCTGGGGACCAAAGAGCTGAATATGTAATGGGGCAACAGTGAAATATCTAAAACAGACCTGAGAGGCAGCTCCAGGAACAGAAATGTAGTGTATTTGTTCCCTGTTTGTTGCCACCACTCACTCCATCACTAACAAGGCTAAAAATAAACAACAGATTTGCCTTGCCCAGGGTAGAGGTGTTCTCAGCAGATGCTCCTGTTCTGAAGTGAGAGCAGGGTATTGCCATGAGCTTATTTCCAATTTGGCTTGCTCAGCTGCAGTGTGGAGTGGCCATCCCTAGGGAATCCTGGAATCTACCACTCCACACAGCCTCCTACCTGAGCAGCCCATTTTTGCTGGCTGTTGGAGTTGGGCTGTCACACTCCCTGCACAACTTTTGGCAGCTAATAAAAAACCCTTAATTTCTTGGTAAGTCCAGGCTAGACAAGAAACAAGTCATGAGTATCTTCCAAAGGGCAGGATCAAAACATGCTGAGAGCAGAGCCCTGTCAGAAAACATCCAGGCTTGCTGCCAGCACTTCATGAAGGATCTATATTACACCCAAACAGAGGCCTGGGGATAGATTCACTGCTCCAGTGATATTTATGAGCTTTTTACTCTGACAGAGCTCATTAGAGCATTCCCCCATGTCCTGCTCCCCTGACCTGTGCAGCAGGTTCACTGCAATCCTGATGTCTGTGGAACACAAGATGCAGTTTTGCATCATCCTCTGGGAAACAAGATTGCGATTTCTGAGACTGTAATCACTACCCTTATAGCAACCCAATATAGTTCCATGGTCTTACACTGTTTAGATGACCTTTTCCTATACTTCCTACAATTGCACACTTTTCAAAGTAGATAAAGCACATTTGGTTTTCCCTTTACAAACACATCATCCTTAGGGAGCAATAAGAAATTAAACACCCTGATGCATGCTACATCCTAAATGCATCTGTGTCAATTACAAGCATGTTGGGAACTCTGAGGAACTAAGCCAAATCAACCCCAGCTGGACCATTCTCCCCAGGTGAAACACATGCACACAGAAAATCCACAAGCCTTGGTTCAGGTGTTCTGTATGCATCTATATACTACACACTTGCACAGCAGGAGTCACAACTGTTCAGTAACATCTGGAAGCAGCCAGTACTATTTACTGAAGGATAAAAAATCAAAATGTTTCCAACCAGTACAGTTGTAGAGCGGCAGCCTTCAGACACAGTGTGACTCACAGGATATGTGATGTCCTGCAAAAGTCCTTTCAAAAGCTTCCAGTGGAGTAAGAGAACTTCAAAAGCATACAGGAATTTCTCATTAATACTATAAATGCAGCATGTTCCAAACTGCAGATGTGCATTCACTATCCCATATTTTGTGTATCATTCTCCCTGTTCCTTTATACCTACATCTGGTATCAGGACTCCTTTGTTTGGTGCCTGTATTGATTTCTCTTTGAAGCCTATCCAGACAAAATGTGTACGCAGACATGGTATTACAGCCAGACTAACAGCACTTACAAATGTCCTTCCCCATACTAAATGAGCTACAATCTGACATCATCAGGATTTGCAAACACACCTGTCTCAGCTGACATGCTTCCTTCAAACTGTGATTACACAAAAATGGGGATGAAAAACAGTGCAAGTCATGGGCATTTGTCAGGAAGCTTGTTGTTTCTTGGATAAAAGGTGGCTTAACTGGTCAAAGACAATCCTGCATCGTGTACTCCAAAGAAACCAGATAAACAAAAACTAAAGTACAGGTTATAAAGTTTTTCAAGTGTCATCATCTCGAAGAGGGAGAGTCAAGCTGTTTTCCTGCACTCTACCCAGACCACTGAATTTTATCCATAGCCTCCCATGCAGTTTTTCAGCCATTAAAACCTCTTCAAGTCCTGACAAATCCTTTAGATTCCTGAAACATTGGAGACAGCATCCTGCAGCTAAAAAGGCAGAAAAACAGCATTTAGCAGCAGTACTTTTAGCACTGGCTCATAGGTTGCAGCAGAAAGATTATCTCACTCAGAGATGAAAGAGTATTGGCAGACAGGTAAGTATTTACCTGAACTCCAACAGGTTCATCTGTTCACCAGATACTCAGTTTTGTACAAAGGGGATCCCAGTTGAAGTCACACACCAGCCACACTCCACCTGCTACTTCAGCAGAAACCAGCTGCTGCATGAAAAACTTGGATGAGCACATTTCAAAAGCTTAAAGAAAATTGATTCTGGATTAAAATTATCAACTGATTTCCCTCTTGGCCTTCCTGGGAATTGAACCTGTCTACACAATTAAGCTGTATAAAGATTTTCTCTGAAGCTGTAAAAGCCTTTTATTTATAACAGCATCTCATCATAATAAACACCCTGCTCCAATCTATTACAAGTTGAAGGGATGACAAATACTGCAGTGTAAACTGAATACACTCAGCACATTAGACATCTAAAGCACTGCAAAATTTGACTTATCAATTTCCACCTTAATTAAGAGCAATCTTCTCTTGAACTGACTACTTTGTACGAACCCAGCGACACACTGCCAGCAGGGATGAATCTATGAATAGTTGTGGGGGTTTTAAAGCACATCTTAAAGGTTTCTTAATCTGTAACCCATCCTGACTACCTATTGACTGAAGTTTAGTTATGGTAAGTAAGTAATTTTTATGCTCCTATTATCTGAAATCTACAGTAGCAGCTGTGGCCAGGACTAAGTAGCAAAGTGTTAGTAAGACCAGACCTAACTGCAAAACCAAAACTGTAGAACAAAAGTTATGCAGCTCAGAAGTGAGATGCTGCAATACACATCTTGTTACACATACTTAGAGCCTGACACCTTGCCTTAGGAACCCCAGAGCGCTAGGGTCAGTGTATCTTCCCGAAAATAACCAGGACAGTGCTGAAATATACCCTAAATCTAAGAAGCTGCAGAGAGAATTGCAAATATAACCCACCCAGATGGCACAATGTTATCAAAGTTTAACATGTCAATCTGCTCATTTAATTAAAGCCTTTTCATCTCCATGGTTAATGGCAGGTCTGTACAGCAGAAATGACACCAGAACAGATGTTAGCAAATTTGTCAAAGCTGTAGGATGATTGCTCTGGCTTTAGTGTCTTTTGGAGGACTACTCTATTTACATTCCTACTGACCTCTCATGTCAAATCTGGTAAATATTACCTCTCCTTTGGCTGCTCTACAGGAAGGCATAAGCCAAGTTTCTTGGTTAAAGTCATCTGCTTTGGGAAAATACCATATAATTACAGGCCTTTTTTAAGATTTCAGGGGAAAAACCTTTAAATGATGGAAAGCTTGCCTTAATTTGAAATAGGCCTTCTTCCATATTTTCTTCTGTCTTATCTGCTCAGGATTCCCTTGAAAAACCACAGTTGTGATTTAAGACAGGAAAAATGTACTTGGAGAACGGCTTGGCCACTCAAGGGAAGTCCTGTATCATAATCCACATTTTGGTGGCATCAAGAGTGCCCAGGGCACAGTTTAACCTGCAGGTGCACAGAGTCTCACCATGCATGCTGGCATCCAAGGAGAGGCACAGCCCATGGGTGACCCACCTGCCCTGTGCACAGCACATCTGGACAAGGGAGGGCAGAGGAGCCAGCAAGCCTTTGCCCCAGGCGCTGAACCACGTTAATGAAACTCTGAAATGCTTGCATTACAAAAAGCAACCCAGTTACCACTGAGGGCAAAGTAATTGCCTGCAATGTCAAAGGGAGGACACAGCTGTTTAAAGCCAATGTGACCCTATATTCAGTTTATAGAGCAGGTCATCTGAATTATGTAAGAAAATAGTACATTTTGATGGGGTAATAGTTTCTTTTCCAGTTAGGGAAGTTCCACTTCCAAAGGCTATAATATGCAATGGATCAGAGTGAACAGTTTGATCTCAAAATACTGCTCAAAGAGGCAGAGGCACACAGGAATGCTGCAGGGTCAGCCACACAATGGAGAAAGGCAAAGGGCTTTCAAAAGAAACAGCAAGCCTTGTCAGCAGAGGCAGCATGCAGGAGTACAATCTTCTCCTACCAGAGATCTGCCTCTCTGAAGAAAAACCAGTCCAGGCTGAGCAAGCAAGTTTGCTCATTTGTGTGATTCTAAGCAAATGCCCTTTGAATCAAAGATGCTCCAAGACAATGAGAGCAACTACAGTTCATGAAAGCAGCATTAACAGAGATATTCCCTGTCTTCCACAGGAATTGCTCACAGAGCTTTTCAAGCTCAGTTACCATCACTTCAGTTTATCAATATGCAAATTACAGCAATTAGTCAGTAAGTGGCTCACTTTATTAAGTGCATATTAAAAGATAATCAGAGGTTGAAAAACAACCTGGGTCCAAGCTAAGGTGATTCACAAGCTGTAAATATGAAGTCATGCTTTAGAGCACAAGGGAAGGTGCAAAAAGAAGGATCAAAAGGAAAAGGAACTTCAGCACCTTTCAAGGATCAAAACTTGAAAAGGAACTTCAGCACCTTTCAACATTACTGATCTTGCAAAACTCATCTATGAAATTACTGTACAACTTTTTTTTTTCCTTTTACACCCTCCTGGGACCATACTTAGCTGGTAACCAGCAAATGCCAAATCATTTGACATTATTTCAGCATGACTTGCACAGAACTACAAAGTGAGCAGCCTCCTTGTGAAGGTTCTCCCAGACTTGGGTTTTAAGACCCTGCTTGCCATCAGAGCTGCCTTGGCTTGGCCCTGGCCTCTCTTCCCTTCAGCAGGGAGAGTTTGCCATACCCACAGCACCAGGGGAGAGGATATCACCTAGTAGTTCATACAAGGAAGCACATAGTGCATGTGTTCAGGAGCTAGAAGGGATTTCTTTTCAGCCCAGGAAATGTTTCACCCTGAGGGAGCCTGGAGATGAGCTGTGCACAGGCAGGTGGATTAAAATGCAGAAAAGCAGCACTAAAAGGCTGGTCCAGCCCTGCTCTGCCACCCCAAGGGAGCAGTTCAGTGCTGGGGATCCACAAATCACATTACTCTGCCATCATGGATCCTCCAGTTGTGCCCCATAAGCACAGTATTTTTTTTCTGCTCAAAGGTAATGTCCTAAGGGCCAACATAAAGGGAATGAACATGAAGGAGGTTCCCCACTGAATTAGGGACTGGCTGTTTGTGCATAATTTCACCAGGACTTACACCTTCTTTATTAAGCACTTATTCTTAGCTACTTTACAACAAAATCCCACTGTGCTCTGCTCTTAGAGAAGATGAAGTACCTCTCTGCAGGAGAAAAGGAGGTAATGCTAAAATGTCCACATCTCTCTTAAGAAAGTGGGTAAATTATTCCTTCAAGTTTACTGAATGCATCTGTGCACTTCTGCCTCAGAAAACTAACACCCTGTGCAATCACTTATTTTCTACTTGCTTCTTAGCATAAATGGGTATAAATGTTTCATGAACCATAAATGTTTCAAGAAAAAGATAAATGGTGAGCAATTACAAATGTAATCTTCCCCCACTTTAATGTGGCATCTATTTGCACTTAGGGCAGATGGATCACCTGAAACTATTCATTTGTATAGTGGCATGGTTTGTACCATGGGTACTGGGTAACAAGAACCAAGCTTTGCTCCCTCTTGTTTCAAAAATACTCTTATTATTTGTTTGCTAATTTAATAATAAAGATAATTCTAAGTAGATGTGCGCCCTGTTGTCTCAGCTTTGATCTAGGGGCAACCATCTGAATCGAAGTCTGTAACAGAGAAATTACCCTTGCAGGGAAGTAGCTGAGCAGCAATTTTTTTGATAATGTATAATAACTGGGGATCATCAAGGAAGATGCGAATGTAGGGAAGCACATATTACAGCATAGGCAGCTCTCCTCAAATGTAGCTGTAAGTAAAATGAACTGGAATTATTATGGTGTTGTTTTGATCTTGTATGGAATATGCAAATGCCCTGTGGAAGGGTTCTAACATAGAACTGTTGCTGTAAAAGCCACTTGTACCTTCCCTCAGAACACTCCTGGGCCAGGCCCACAGTTACCAAGAATCTCATCTCTCACCTGCTTTATGCTGGACATATTAAGGGAAGGAAATAGAATACATTCAAAGGCTTGATCTTCATTTGTTTGGGGTTTCTTTTACTACTTCAGTGGGTGTTAACTAATTTATATTACTAAGGGCCTTTTTTTCTTAATTGGAAACTCATTCAAACACTTTCTTTAACTCTGGGAAAAAGATTTCCAATAAGGGTTTTAGAAAGCTCAAGTTGACCTCATTTACTTTAAGGGTGGAAAAAATAAAGAAGAAAAGTCAATACAGGACAGAGTAATCTCTCAGGGACATCTTGGTTTACTTCTCAGAATGAACAGGCACATCCCCACACCACTGAAAGAAGTCAGGCCACTTTTCCTACGTTTTTTGTTTCTCTGGTACATATGCTCTGGAGGAGCAACACATCTGCTGAACTTTGGGGTTTAGAGACTGCTCAGCTGTACAGTGGTCTGATTATGCAGTCAACTCCTTTGGGAGCCAGCAGGCTACTGAATTTTCAGTACATATATATATATGTGTGTGTGCTGCAATGTGAATGTGCAGAGACAATCTCAACTGCAATCTAAGGCATTATTAAAATAGCCCCCAGCAAAGCTACTATTTCTATTAAAAATAATGTCTGGTATGATTAAAAAAACCCACTGCTGTTCACAATTCCTACTGTCACTTACACTTGCTTTTCTTCCAATTTAGCCAGTGAAGCTTGCTTGAGGCAGCCTGCTCCCTTACAGCAATGCTGTCAGCACACTTGGGTTGTACCTGCTGGTAACAAGAAATCCATACCTGTGGCACTTTTGAAAGGCCTATAGAGATATTTTTTGTTCATGCCAAGTTTTGAATGTGTTGTTCTACTGCAATCAAAGTAAGAAAGCAGCAATTGGGTTTGCTATGACACTGCCCTTGCAATCTAAGCAGTAAGGCCTTCAGGGAAAAAAAAAAGAATATTGCTCCCAGATGGGCGAGCACAGTTCTACCAAAAAAAAAAAAAAAAGGCAAACTAGCAATGGGAGGGAGAACATGGAAAACGGTTAAGGAAGTGATGTCAAATCACTCAGGATTTGATGTAAGATTCATTACTTTCACAGATGCGATTTTTGATGGCTTGAATTCCAAGATTCAGCAATTTTAGTGGAAAGAATTTGTAACAAGTCATGGGAACTGCTGGATTTGCAGCAATTAAACACAGGCATGGGAAAAGATGTTCTGCTATGCAGTATCAGGGAGTTAAAGGTATGGTGCTAATATTAGGCTTCAAATGAAAATCTTTTGTGAAGCCTCCAGCAAATGGAAGATATATGAGAAAAAAGCCATCTCCTTCCCTCTTTGAAGAGGTGCATGTCCCTAAAAAAATAGTTGTGTCAACTGCCCATCATAATCCATAACTCAATTTGTTTATTATTTCTTTTTAATTCAAAGCAGCCTAAGTTTCTGATTTTCCCCAGGATATTTATGCTACAGGAAGGTTACAACATCTCTTGAGATCTGAGCATTTGCTGTTAATGGTTTAAATCAAACCTAGTGGCAGCTACTGATCACTCAGAAATACTGCCATTACAGCTTACAGTATTTCCCACAGCAGTACAAAATAGTGTACTTTCTTCTGAGGCAACTTTAATTCTATCTTTTAATTTCTATTACTCAATTAAGTGATGAGATACAACAGTTGGACTTTACCTGCTGACTGAAAGTACAGCAACACATAAGGTGCATTCTAGCATCCTAAAATGCCTGTGCTAACTTACAAAATACTGCACAAGGACAACAGAAGCAGCAGGGAGCAGAGGATGGCACAGCTTCTGGAATCAGCTAGAAAAAAAGAGTATTATTATGCTAAGCTCTCAGAAAAGTGGATCCTGGTGGGCCAACATAAAGAAAAACAGTGATCAGCCACAGTCTCCCAAGAAAGGGAAGGAACAATAGGAGAGAGCCCTAGTTTTCACATGCATATGCAATAACCCCTTGTGATGTACAAATGTCTGATTAGCTGAAATGACAACAAGCTGTGAGCCCTCCAGCTGGTATTTGTGACTGAAGTTTAATGAACCAGTGCTGAACCAAAAAACAAGAGCCAGGGAAACAACAAAAACATAATATAAAAAATTCAGAAAGAAAAATCAAATTAAGTGTAGTTGCAATTTCCAAATGACTAGGTCATGATAAGTAGGAAATGAGATTAATATGTGGTTGTGCAAAGGTTAAGGGACTTCTCTTCCCACACTTGAAGGGGAAAAAAAGAAACTGTAAAGATTTTTCCAGGTCAGGGTTTGTTTGGAGTTAGTAGGATTAAAGGTTGAAGGTTTATGGGAAAAAATGTGCCTCCAAGTGGAAAACTTCCCCCTTTTTTGGGCCACTTTAGTATGGCCTGCCATGGCTGCATCTACGACAACTGAAGAGCTGAAGCAATTCCAGGAACTGACAGGCCAGAGGGCAGAGCCTAGCACTGTCCCCGATCTGCATCTTCATTAACTTGGGAAAAATACTGCATTTATTGTGTGCACTACAAGAGGCACTCAGGTTTTTGGTTTTTGACTGACTTTTCAATCTTGTGCTCTGTAATCCCATCACATACAGATTCATGCACTTGGCAACTCCCCTGGTGCAGCCAGCAGAGATCTCCATGTAACTTATCCCCCTACCCCACCCCAGTTTCCCTGTACATAAGCGGTTTGTGAGGGGAAAAAAATGCACTGACTCGGAAACCAATATCATCTTTTCCTGAGAGGGAACTTAGCATAGCAACTCCATAACTGTAATTATTAACAACTCAACCTCCTGGACATGTGCAAGGCATTACACCCCTCTTCAAAACTCCCTTTTACACTCATATCTTAATTAAAATGTGATTTTATAGATGCATATACAGAGGCAGCATTATAAAGCACAAACTCTTTCCATCTCAGAGAACTGTATTTTTGGTTTTGTTGTTTTTACCTACAAAAGGACAGGAGGCCAACCCTACACAGAGATTGTTCAGTAGCATCTGCACATTGAAACAATTCAACCATCCCAATCAGAGTACACTTGGGAACCTCTGTGACCTCAAATGAAATTTCTGAGTACCATGGCCAAAATAAGAAGTGCTACAGATCACAGGGGAAATACTGCTAAACATACTAAGCACTGACTACTCTGTCCCCAAGGATTCTGAGTCTTCAAAGCCTGTGCTGTCCTGCTGGGAACTCATGTCACATTCCCAAGGCACTGCTGGTAACACTGAGCTGTCACATCTGATCCGGTCAGTATGACAAAAATATCCCCTCTTCTCTTCCCAAAATGCAGCAAAGAGGAGGAGCACCAGTCCCAACTGCACACACTCCTTTCCCTGACCTCTGTGGCAGACATGCATGCACACAGCCATGGCATTTCCCAGAGGGAGTGAAGGGGAGTGCTGCCTGTGGCATTCCCAGACAGCCCAGAGACATTCATCACATCATTACCCAGAAACTGGTTTCCTTCTCAGCCCAGGGCTGACACACACTTTTCAGCTTAGGCTGTATGAGCTACACAAGTGTATGGCATTCTCCTGCAAGGAGTCTTCTGCAAGACTGCAAACACATTCAGGTTTGTCAGGAAGAGGCTGCAGGCCTTTGGGCATCTGTGGGTCTCCAAAAGCAATTTATTGATCGGGTATCAGCCAATCCTGGTCATGGACACACAGCTGAACCTTGGTGACTCACTTCTGACAAAGTCTGCTCCTTGTGTGATATTCTACATAGCACAGATTTACCTGCATTTCCCAGCACTCAAATAACCAAAGGCAGATGTGCAATGTCTGAAGTTCCACTGATAATTTAATTTGGTCTTTTAAAGTTTCATTTTACTATCTCTACGTTTTCGCAGGGAAGAATGAAAAGGTCCTTGTAGCACTGGCAACAAGCTCTTTGTGTACAAAGTTATTCTTGCATCTAGGTAAAATATGAAAGGGTTTCCTCAAAAAAACCCCAAACCCACTGTTAATTCCTCCCAACAGGTGGATGGATACTGTGGAAATGACTTGGCTGATGTCCAACAGCAGCTCATGGAAAAGATTATTCAATTAGTTTTCATGTTAAACCACAGCACGGTTAGACAGAATGCATTTTATAGAGGGCAATTCCATATCTCTTCCAGAATTAGCTAAGGAAAAATTCCTAGATACTACACAAAGCAAGGTATTTTGCTGTGCATGGAGGGCCTCCAAAAAAGGCTGAGTTTGTCCTGTGCAAGAAGTAGAGAATTATTTATTGGTGTGATAAATGTGTGCTGATCACCAATAACAGCATTTGGAACCATGTGCCTTGCACACTAGAAGAATTATTAAGTAGTGTCCAAACCAGACTGGTTTTTTAATCACACATTTCACCTCAAGAGAAAATGCAGCATGCAAATTGCAAGGGGGACTCAACAACAGTAGGAAAGACTGAGAGAGGAGCAGGAAGGTCTGAGCAAAAGGCAGGCAACAGGACAAAGGAGAAGCTGCATAAAGCTCCAGGAGTCCCTAAGAACTGTGGCCCTGGCACTGAGGAGCACTGAGCGCTGTGCCTGGACACCCCTGATCTGTCCAGGCACCACACAGATCCCTGTGCAGCTCCATTTGTCCAGCCCAGCAGAGGCCAGGCCTCGTGCTGACTGAGCTGCAGACACATTCCTCAGCTCCCAGACTATGCTGTTTGTTTTTCATCAGAAGCAACAGCCTAAAGCAATGGAAACTGTGGGAATTAGCTGCACTGTGTGAAAACACCATTTACAGTACTTCAGTGTTCAGGCCCCTCAGACAATATAAATTCCTCCCATATGGATGCCTGTTGCTCGCTAGCCCCAGCTGGGGCAGGGCACAAATCCAGAAGGATCCCTGGAAGCACTGAAGCCACGTGAGCAGGCTGTCCCCCTGAATGCAGATAGGAATTAGCTCCCTTCTGAGGAAAGGGTAACTCAGAGCAGAAAGGAGGAAGGAGCTGGTGTGATGCTGTGGGATTCAGGCTGCTTGGCGGGATCAAAATAAACATCAAGCAATTATATTGGTGCAAAAAAATAGTGTTCATCTCCTTTACCTTATCCCTGTGCAGCAAAATTTTTGGTTTACTACCCATGGTATCAAAAATCTGCTCTAAAAGCAGTCAGCAATACTCAAATGCTCACCAAGGAACAGGGTGGGGAAGCTTATTTCTGTCTCTCTTCCCTTCTTCTTCTGTACCCTCCCCTCTAGCATATGTCCCTTTCATCTCCTCAGGGCTGAAAAGAGGCAGCTCCCTCAGCTTCTCCTCTCCTGTCACTGCTCCAGCATCCCCCTGACACTTGAGTACATCAGGGTCTTCCTTGTACAGGAGAGCCCAGACTGGAGCAGGCACCCTTCCCTACCCTGCTGACAGCACAGTTGGCTCCCTGGCCCCAGAATGCCCAGCTGATTCCTGCTGGGCTGCCTGCCCACCCTGTCAGCATTCCTTGACAGAAATCTGGGCACAAGCTTCTCTACTACAAGAAGAATTCCAGGTATAAATCTGGGGTTTGTGTAAAATCCCTGACTCTCGGAGCACCCTGAAAAAGAGTTATTCTGTATAATGTTTCCTTTTGTTCGCTTCCTGTGGTCAGGATGCCAGTAGGATGTGGTCTGGGAAAGGGGAGATGGATTTGTTCATGCAGACAACAGCTGCCAAGCCAAGTGAGAAGTGCAGAGCCCACAGAAACTCCAGCAGAATGAGTGATGCCTGTGCACACTCCAAGCTGTGCTCACCCAGCCAGCACCAGCCAGGCTGCTTGTGCATTCCCATTAGGAAGCACGAGTCTCTAGGAGATTTTCTGGGTTGTAATATTGAATAAATATTTTTCAAGCAACAATGAGTAGTTGAAGTCCCTTAGCATGGGAGGAAGGCAGGAATTTCCATCTAAATGTTGCTGTACAGTTCATGTCAGCAGCCTGGGTAGACAAGAGCCTTCAGTGGTATTAATCCAATTCCAAAAAGCAGTGGGAGAAGACTCAGTGCACTGCCCACAGAGGAATTAATGCAGAAGAATTCAGAGACCATCTGACCTTAAAAAATGTAGTGACACACTAAATTACCCACATTTCTGCTGCTTTTTGCTATATAATGCCATACTATTTCTGATTCCTAAAACTACAATAGATTTTTAGAATTTATTACTATCTAGCAGTGCTCCAGGTTTTCTTCCTGCTACTCCAGGATGCAGCAGAAGTGCACAATGACCTTGTGACCTTTTCACAGAACCATTTCATTAAATTGCATCTCTTCATGTCTGCCTTGCACCAGGTGGCATAACAAGAACATTGCAGGCCCAGAATAATTTTAAGTTTTAAAAATTAATGCCAATGAATGTCAGCACATCTTCCAAGCCTTTTCAGCATCATTCACAAACACTTTTGTTAGGGGGAAATTAATCAAGTCTCAGACAACTGGCATGTTCCAGGGTTAGGGAACTCCAGGTTGCTAATATTTGGCCATCCTAAATAGAAAAGAAGAGTGGGAAAAAAAATGTGGGGAAAAAAATTAATGGCAAATGACAATTGAAAGTGGTCTGTAACTTAAAAAGACAAACTACATTCCCTTTCAACTTCTATCTCAAGCACAGGCATCAAGATGTGTAAATCAGTGTCTTCTCATCCAAATTTTTCAGAAACAACAGGTAAGGCACTATTTTTCTTAATGGCTCACCCAGGAAATGCAGACCACCAGAACTTCTTGGGTTACAGTGGGCAAAGTAACAGACACAAATAAAACAACAGTTTCAAATCCTTTCCTTCTCCACTGAGAGCAGTAGCAGAACAAAGGTAACAGACATTATGCAAATATTTTTGTAAAATCTCCATCAGTCTTCCAGAGAAATGCAGTACTTCATTTTTTTGTGGCCATGACTTGACTTTATAAAATGTACAGTAGCAAAATATATAATTTTTACTTGCAATTTCAGCATTTTCATTAAAAACAGTATTAGAAAAACTCCATCAAATGAGGGATTCAGAAATGCAGTGGACTGGGCTGATTAGTTACAGTAAGTAGCAAATTGTGATATTTTAATCATCTTTTGCATTCCAGTGCATGCATATTTTGATGTCTTTAGAAATGTGTATGAACTACTTCTGTCCTCCCACACCACAGGAAACATGAACTGTGAACACAAATCAGGAGACATAACACTATCAGCACAGATGGACAGTTTTATCTCTGCCTCTCTTAAATTCAAGTTATTAACTGCCAATCTCTTCAGACATTAAATGCACAGCCGATGCTCTGGAGACATTTTAACAGCCCAAAGGAGAAACTATTTCTCTAAACAGGAACTAAGGGGAGTCTGTGTTACCATTTATTTCCCAAGCTTCCTGGCTTCACTGTTTTCTTAAACAGAGTCAGTTCAATTAATTGAAATAGCAGACCCACAGCAGTATTGTCTCCCCATTACTGAGAATTTTAACTGGTACTGTTTCAGTCACTGATGTTTCAAGAACAGAAGGAAAATCGTATTTTAAATATGTTTATTACATTTTTGGACATGGAAAGTAAACCATTTCACATTGGCAGTTTTATAGATAATTCAGTCTCCCACCTTGGCTTGCTCTGTGTTGATTCTGAGTTCTCCAGCAAGCTACATTACTTCCCAAGTTTTAGGTCCTGGGCTTCCAATTACAAGAGTGGGCTTTTCCTGGCTTTTGCAATTTCCTTGCTTCTTCTGGGAAGAAGTGCCCATTCCACGTTGACCCGCCTCTAACAGACTTTTCCATCAGATTTATTAACTCTGTTCTAACTGTCTCTCAGTCTCCATTTGGTGCCTGCAGTATTCTATGTCTGCTATGGGGTTTCAGGTCTTAACAGCAGGAAGGCTTCCCATGTAGGAAAGACTTGGGCAAAAACCATATCTACGTATCCCTAACACAGATCCATAAAAACCTAAGCATAAAGATCACATTCCTGAAGCATTCCCAAGAGGATACCTTGCCCTGGGACATGCTGTCAGAAGGATGATTTCAGCCTCATGTGCTGTATGCAGTCTATCAGTAGCTAAGATGTCAGTAGTCAGAAATAGCACCCAGAGCCCAAACCTTCTTGCCCTCTGCAGAAACCTGCTACATTTCACCATCCCAGCCTTAAAATTACCTGTGCTTACAGTTTTGAGCCCAGCGTGGAGCTTCTTCAAGCCACTGCTTGGTTGTGCACTCAGCTATTTATAACAGTGCCTTAAAGTCAGCTCAGGAAGGGGAAAAGGCAGTGAATAAGTGTCTGAAGGCTATTTCTCTCTTATTTAATAAATCTTTATTAAACCCTTCAATAGACACTTTTAGCTCTTTTATTATGTGAGTCTCAAGAACAAGGCTCAGCAGACTGGAAAATCCCAGCTTACATCGTGTTTTCCCCTCTTCCACACCTTAAGGCAAATCCTTTATTGTTCAGGGTACCTAATGCCCTGACTGGTGCTAAGGCCTCCCTATGCATGGCACACACATCTCAAGGACTCCACACAGAGCTCACATCCCAGCATCCTGGGGCACAGCTCATGCTTCACATGCAACCAGGCTGAAGGCAAATATTGTGCCAGAAAGGAAGGGCTTGTTCCATGTGTGCTACTAGCAGGGAAAACACTTAGGGATCATACCCTTTAATTCCAGGCTTACAACAGGCTTAGCTGGCCACTGCTACAAAGCAGCAGAAAAGGTTATGACTCACAGACACAAAAAGTGCTTTTATTTTCCAATTTATCCCTGCCTTAGTCTGGTGACACCCAAAGATCTTTAGGTTTAATAGAACTGAGTTTTTAAGTACTGACAGAGAAAGCACAGCTCCCTTCTCCAAGTGTGGGCACAGAGCAGCTGCCCTGCCAAAGCTGCACTGAGAACTCACAATTTCACACACTGGGAGGGCCTGTTCCTTCATGTGTGACATACAACACACAGCTCCAACAAGTATCTCAGTGGTTTTGGTAGCACACTTCATGGCATGCACAACACTCCATGGAATAATCTTTAAAACTGGATGCAGGTTCATATACAAATCTTAATGGCTTCCAAGGACCACTTCCAGATATGGAAAAGCAGCTGCAGGACATGTGCCTTATTTTCCCTCTGAGTCTTTCACTGACTAGAATTAATAAACATGGTAGGATAAAATACCTCCAATTTTAGTTCTCAAAAGAAAAAAATGTATTAATAAATCAAATTATAAAATCCCATTCACATTTACTATCTTAATAATGCAGCATAAACTGGGATTATCTATACCACATAAAAGCTTTTACTGGTATGCTTTTACTTTATCAATAAAAAATTGATGAGCTTAGCCTTGTTTTGCCCAGGTGTCTGCAATACCAGTCACGCAAACATTCAAATTTCTGACTGTAGCACGAAACTCTTATCTGCAGGTGTATCAAATACCCCATGAATGCAACTTGGCTCACAGTCAAGAGACAATTAAACTTACAAGGAATTAACTTTCCACCTCGTGATACTAGTTGAATTTCTCTTTTATTTACTTTCTGAGTTAATGTAAAACCTTCCAATGGCCTTCAGAAATATCAACTTTGGGGAACACAAGTGTCCATCTGGCACCACAGTTTGCAGATATGAATTTTCTCTCCTAGAAAGCAAAATATCTTTTCCTAAATGCAAGCTCCCTTAGGAAAACCTCCTGTGCTAGAGAGCATTACTACTTCCATTTGTCAAGAAACATTTCTCTTGGAAGAGATCAACCTAACATTTACGTGGCACTGAAGAAAAATATATTCTCCCACGCTACATCTTTAGGCTACATTCCTACTCCCAGAAAAAAAAAATGTCTCCTTGGGAGAAATAACAGGCAGACACAGTTGCAAGGACCCAAAAATCAGATAATGGCCGAATAACTATTATGCTATGAAGAATATATTGGAGGTGGAGGTTTTTTCCACTGCTGTCATACATTTTTGCATGTCTAAATAAGTGGGCTAATAATTATTTAGAAGGTCAAGCCATTTCCTACAGTGTAACAAGTGAATAACCATCAAGGCTGGATGCAGCCTCCAGACCCACTCTTTCACTTGCCAGCAGAAACAACACTGTCCCTCTGTTTATAAACTCTGGGGGCTTCCTAACAACTGGAACTCAAACCACCACAACTGGTACTTCCTACTTCCTGGGTTTAGAATTCCTTTTCAATCCACCACTTTCTTATTTAATTTTACAGACTTTAAATGAATATATGACATTCTCATGGTTCCCAAGCACATTCCAATCCCCAAGATAAATGTGTCACACTACATCCACAACCACTAACAAGCAAGGAACAACAAGGTCCAAGCAGCATTTGGAACAAGATGGCCACATAAAGTAGGAGGAGAGGAAAAAAAGGAGTCGCATTTTTTCTTACTATTTCACTCCAGCAAACATCCATTCCTGAAGGAGAAATGTGCTTGGTTTTTGCTTCCCATCAGCCTGTGCAATCTAAAATGGGACATGTGCTCCCAGCACAGCTGCAGAAGGGCCACTCAGCATCACAAGGCAGCAGTGTTTGACCAACACAAGTGAGCTAAGGGGAGCTGGACAGTCTCCAAAGCAGGAAAACCAGGAAATATTAAGAACAGAAGAAGACCCACAAGGGCTGCACAAGTGGGTAGCTGCTTGACAGTAAGTTTCAGCAACAGCACAACAACTACTTAAATGAGATTCACAGCAATCCCAGACACTACACGAGAGGAGCTGAGCGCCCCAGTCACCAGCGGGGATGGTTTGGCTACACTAATGCTCCCAGCAGAAATCAGGAGCAAGAGGAAGAAGGTCCAAGACAAAGAGATGGCCCTGGGAGCAGGGGACACTGATAGACGGCAGTCAAAAGGCAGCTCCATGAGCTGCAGTGCTCCCAGTTCCTGCTGGATGTCAGCAAGAGCATGGCCTCCCTGTTTGTGAGACTGCAGAGAGCCCCCATTGTATTGAACCACATGTTTTATTCATTTAGTATCCAACAGCAGTCACTTCAAGGTCCAAATGCAGGCTTCCAGGATGCATATTTCACCAACTAAGTGTTGACTCCAACATTCATAAGTCTGAGAACAAAAGCATATACATCTGCTAGAGATTTCTCTACCACTTTTTTCCCAAACGTTGTGCAGTCTTGTTTCCCAGGCAGTGCAGATTGAGAAAGAGGAAGATCTTTAAGACTTCCCTTTAACTTAGACCTTATTCACCCAGACACTTCCCCAGTTGAAACTGCACCTTCTTCCCTCGGCCCCTCCAGAAAGCAGCTTCTTAAGAGGACCAAGATCCTAAGAGTACTGTACAAACTCAGGGTGGTATCATAATTTACTGCCAACACTTCTCAGAAGCTAGGCATGCTCCCAGATTTTCTTCCCTGTGATTCCCGAAACAAATCCACAGAAAAGCATGCAGGACTTGTGAGACATCAGGTTGATGCTAAGCTGCCTGCCATTCCTGGAAACACCTTTGCCTGCAGTCTCCCAGTCACTCCATCAGTAATGAAGTGAATCTAATGGCTCTGCCATGACTCGTTGAGCTGATAGGCTGCATTAGCTAGAAAGTACTGAAAGCAGCTGTTTATTTTAGTGCTATTTGAGGCCATTAAGTGGCTACACCACTAAATCATCTGGGAGGGAAAAAAAAAAAAGAGTCAGCTCAGAATGGGAAGCATTAGTACATGAATGCCCTTTTCCTTTTTCTTCTGCTTCCTGCCATTAAAGGAACACAAAGTTCATCTTTGGCTGAGCCTCATGGGACATACTGACATGATTTCATAATATGCACAACACTGTCAAATATGTGGCTGGTTAGATACAGGGCAGGACAAAAATATCTGTATTTCCTTATTAGCCCCCCCAAAATTCTGCAATATCAAGGGAAAACATGCAATCACCCTCCTCACCACCACCAAACCCCCAAAATAAAATTCTTCCAATGCCAGAATCTTGTCAAATTCTAGGTACAAGAAAAAAAGGTAAAGAACAGTTACACACCACCTTTGAAGTGCATTTTTATAACTGACAAAAGCTTTTAAAGATTATACCACACTTGCTCATTTTAAAATGTGTTTTCCTATATAATGACAAGTATGCAAAAGTTCATCTTTTAAGGATAAAAAAATCCTTTGCTACGAATAGATCTAACACTACACATCTTACACTATGTACAACACTGAATTTTCAGGTATTCATTAAAGGCAAAAGAGCTTCCCAAGAGGATGCTGCATGGAGGACAGGAGTGGAAGAGTTGTGATGTTGCACTGCTTGTTTGAAGTTTCTGAAAACAATCACCCCTGTGGATGGATTTTATCTATAGCAGCATAAATTCTGACCTCAAAAAGGACAAAGTGTTTTTAAACATATCATTACATATAAAAATAAACAATACCAAGTATACATCCTTCTATTTATATATACACATCCCTTCTGCTGAATATAAACATACCCCATAGATGCTTTCATTATTAAAATTGTGTTGTTTATTGCTGAAACAGGACATGATCTTTGAAAACCTTGTTCTAAGTCAATTCAAGAGAAAGTTTCTAACCAGCCAAAGTAAAATCCTGCTTTTCTTATTTAAAGGTCAATACATTTCACAGGTAACTAAACCACAGAGTCCTCTTTTTTTTTTTTTTAATTTATAATAAATTATAGGTAAGGAACATCTTAGAGAGGGCATGGTTGTATGGGTTTCTTCTTCCATGGAGTTCTATAATGCAATAAGCTACACAAAGAACAACAGACCAGTTTCCAATGTTATTGTTTGATTTTCCACGTAAGAACATACTCTCAGAGCTGTGGTGTATCTTATTACATATAAAGCTTTTGGATGCAATCTGGAAATCTGGAACAGACTTCCTGACCACATGCTGTTACTCAAGTCCTTGCAATGCTTTTACCCCCCAGAACATTCATATGGGGAAATGGGGGAGAGGGGATGTTTAAACATAGCTGTTACAGCAAAATTAAGACGTGGTACCTAGTAGTTTTCAACCTAAAATCCTCTTTCCCATTTCAATGTATGATAGTATTTTCCAAAATATCCTGTCATAATTGGGCTGCTTCTTGTTTATACTAAGTTGCTGGGAACTTTGCCACTGGGATCAGGAGTCAGATGTAATGCTGCAAAGCTCTAAGCGGTGGTTTTCCAGACAGAGGTCATTTCCAATTGATTAAAAAAAAAAAAAAGACTAAGATTTTTGGAGTATTTGGGCAAATTACTACTGGAATCAGTGAGCCAGTCACAAGTACGATCGACAGAGAAGCATTTTGTGTTGACAACTAAGTTGTCCCTCAACATTAATGAAACCACATGTTTTATTTATAGTATTGTCTCTTAAGTAAACATTGAGATACTGGCAGCTAAACATACGAACAAGAAGGCCAAATACTCTCTTGGAAGATGCTAAACCACAAAACAACTTTGTGACAGGATTCCGATTTGGTGCAAATTTTCCTTTCTGGATGATAATAATAAGCTTTGCAGTACTGATAAAAACATAGATTCATCTTCACTGAGAAGTCAATTTTGCCAAACATTTTCACATATTTGATAGATGAGGTGTAGCAGCACAGACCAACACATCTGCAGCTTCTCAGATCATAAATACTGACTTTCCAGCACAAGCCCTAATAAATCTGTCCACTTACTACAAAACTACATGAAAAGAGAAGTGGTTCAAACACCAGAAATAGTCACAGCATGGCCTTCATGGTCATTCAAGTTCTGTTTCCATCCCTCTGCAATCTGAAGCAGGAGGCAATCAATTTCAGGTCATAAAATCACAGAATATTCTAAGTTGGAAGGGACCCACAAAAATCATTAAGTCCAACTCCTGTGCCCGAGAGCCTTGTCCAAATTCACCTTGAGCTCCAGCAGGCTTGAAGCTGTTACCCCTTCCCTGGGGAGCCTGCTCCAGTGCCCTCTGGGTGAAGGCCCTTTTCCTCATACCCAACCTAAACCTCCACAGAGAGGGAAAAAAACCCAACCAAAACCTGTATTTACAGCTCACCTAGTTTGCTCAAAAACTCAAGCCTAAATCCCGCTGTCTTTGAAAGAATTTGGCATAACTTAACCAGTTTGCTGGACATTCCAACCTTGTAAACTGGGACTAACTCCAATTGCACTTGGGATTATTTTTTTAATGTGGTGTGTTTCAATGTAAAAATTTCTCAAGAAGATTTAAGAGACACCACAGAAGAAGAGGCAAGAAGAACTATTTTAGTTTGCTCTGTAAATCTGCTCTTAAAAGTTAAACAGTGCTGGGCACTATAGTACAGACTTTTTTTAAACACATAGCTTTATTTATATTGCAAATATGTCAGAGAATAAGAACTCCAGCTGAGCTGGGGCACAGGAGGCTGAAACCTGATCCCAGCACCCCCAGAGAGGTATCATTTTCCCTCCAGCTCTACCATCTATTCTGTTTATTTTAAATTAATCTTTTGCAGTATGTTTGAAGTAGATTTCAGTCCCATCCACCCTGCCAAACACAGATGCAGGACTCTGGGATCAGAGTGCACAGGGAAGGGGCAGCCCCAGATCCTCTGACAATTCCATGCCTGCATCCATGGAGCTGCACGCTCTCCTCGCTCCCCAGGCTGGGTATCTGGAGAGAAACTCTCCCACCCCATGTCAGCCTTTCTGCTTTGGATTTTCTGTCACTTGTCTGTGCAGTGGGGTCAGTCAGAGACTGGCCTGGATACAGCATTCTGCAGTTCTCCTGAAGCAGCATCAGCAGCCAGAACATTAAAATGTTATAACAAAACCAAAATCTACAACAAGTCTCTTGTAAAACATTTCCGAAAGATTATGAAATTCCTCCATTTAGGAATTATGTTTCTTTTCCTTACATCACAGGGGTTAAATACTTGTTAGCATAGTATAGCATCTGAAAAATTTACCCTAACCATTGAATATTTATAGGTTTCATAGTGGAATGGGAAAAGAACAAAAATCAAAACAATTTCTGAGGTGCCCAAAGGCCATTTGGAACGAGACTTCCAGTATTCACAGAGCTCCACAGACATTAAGGTCAAGTGTCACAACAAACACTTAATAACATTCAGCAACCTTCAGTAACTGTGAGGGTGAACTTCCCTTGTAAAAGAAGAGTGAATCATCCTCTTCAACATACACTAGTTTTGATACATTATTTTGAAATACATTAATTCAAGGTAGAACAACTTTTGATTTCTTATTCAAAATTTAATTCACAAATATTCAAGAAAGAATTTTCTGAAATGGCTGCACATCCTAGGTGTATTCTAGGTAAAGAATCTACACCCACAATCAGTCACAGGAATCCTGTGGCTGCAGTGTGCAGCACCATTCTTGTGCATACACAATTCTGGGCAAGATACTAACTTCTTCCTAGCACTAACAGAAAGAATATGGTAATACAAACCATGTTTCAGGGCTGAGAATGGTATTCCATATCCAATCAAAAACACCATTCCAGATGTACCCTCTAGACTGCATGTGATTGCTGTGACACCACTACACCTTGGCTTGCCAGCCAGCCCCACACCAGGAGTAGCTCAAGGGAGCAGGGCACTGCCAACTCCAGAATTCAGATGTGTCAGAGCAGGGCAGAGGACCACAAGTCCAAAAAGCTCGGCATTTGTCAGGGACCTTGCTTCTGGAGATACTTAGCAGAACTGGCTGCTTTGACATGGCTGGGAGCTGAGGAAGCATATTCTCCAGGATCCTCCTAGAGAGACCTAGATGTAGAAAATCCTGTGAGACAGATATAAAAAGTAAAGGTAAGGTTGTTTTTGGCACTCCATTTCAGCATAAGCCAGTGTAGGTTCCATTCCCGTTGCTGGCCATTGGCCCAGAGTTGTACGGCAATTATGAAGCAGTAATTATGTTACACTTTGGAAGCTTCTGCACTCCTGCAGACATCCTGAGAGCAGAGAAGAGCGGAGAGTGCTGCCCACTGAGGCTGAGAGTAATTTCAGAAGCCAGTCTGTTGAGCAGCAACACAAGGAGGACAAGCCCACACTGCTTCTCAGGACACTTTGCAGATGGAAGAAAAAAAACTGAAGTGTATTGTACCTCAGATGAACTTTTCTAACACCACAACCCTAATGCTCTTTTTCAAATCACTGAGAGCCATCAAGGACAAGAAGAGAACTGTTCCTTAGAGAGGTAAAGATTATCCCATTTTATCCAAACAGGATACAAGAGATAACCAAAATTTATGAAAGCATAATGCAAAGACCAAACATCATTTTCCACTGACTACTGTTCACAGTGCCAAATATATTCAGCACATAAACACATGCACAAATATAAAAAAAATAGTTATAATTAATTTAGCAGCTTATGGCATCTAAGTGCCTGATTTTAAAGAAAACACTTTAATACCATCTGATTCTGAACTTTTGTTCTTAGTATGCTTTTTAATTCTTGTACTTGTGTTCCATTAACTACTTCCATCTTCTATGGGGCTGAACTAGCAGCACCTTCCAGAAGGTGAGCTTTTTCTGATTACCTTGATTTATTTTTTTATTGTACATAGAGATGAATTGGGCTTTATAGCTGTTGTCTGCCAACACCTCTTGAAATTCAGCCTAGCAGCCAGACCGAGCTTTTTTTAAACCCTAGTTGTTCATCTCACCAAATGGTTACAGCATCTCCTGAACTGCTTCAAATATTCTCCCATTTTCAAGCAATCCTGGACAACAAGACACCTACAGTGTCATTAGCACAGTATCATTAAGCTATTATTTTTAGCTATAAAATGGCATAGAGAGTATTTAGGAGTACAAGTGCCTACCAGAAATGCAATTGGAAAGCCTTTTATACAAATCAAGTGAGCAGAAAGTGAGCACCCCACTGAAACTAACTTATATTTATATATGAAAGCTTGATGCTTGCATAAATCAGTAGGTTTTCAAATCCAAATTGAAGAAACTGTTAACATATTTATTTTCCCTTCTTGTAATGCATATATTAAAGACAGATATATGCCTGTCAAGAGAGAGGGAAAACAGTCTATCCAAGTATGCAACCACCTGCTGCCTTTTATAACTTGCCAGCTTTGAGATTATACTAGTGAAAAATTCTATTAAACATTCATTGCCTTTGCTTTCTTGCTAGTTTTGCTTACAGGACCTGATACAACATTTTAAGGAAAAACTCTCCAATTTTTTTGACCACTTCATACTGAATGGTGACTTTTGAATGGGATGATTCACCTTGGTAAAATGCTGGCACAGCTGAGACACACTACTTTGACACAGTTCATAATATATGGAATCAATGCTTCCTGTCTTTCCAGCACACAGCATCATGGTTTTATTTTAGCTACCAAAAGACATATTTTTCTCTCTCTGTCAGTTGTACTCTGTACAACTGAGAGCACAGAACAATAAAGTCAATACCAAAATTGTAGCCAGCATCCTACTTTGGTTCTACAAGCTTTGTGAGTTATCATTTCCATTTACTAAATTTAATACATCTCCGGAGCTTCCCTACGAGCTTCCTGAAAAGATTATTCTTGCTCATGTTTCATTTCTGGACATAAAATAGTCACACAAGAAAGAACAAGAATAATAAAGTCAAGAAACACTGAATGCTTTTCTGCTGAGAAAGATGCAGTGAGGACATGATGGATGGTTTAAAACTGAATTCTCCAGCCTGCAAGTCAAGGCTTGGCTCAGTTCTTCCAAGTCATCATACGGACAACTATGGGACTTCACATAATTTATTAGGAAGTTGATTATGTTGCTGGGGTAAGTTTAAATTAATTGCACCAAGGCCAAACTGTCTTCTTATTCACAATAAAAAAATGAAGGATGACTTCACGTAGACACTGTAACCAAGACTAAACTCAAAACTTTCACATTTAGAAGAGCATCTGTAGCTGAATGGGGCCCATTAAGTGATTGCTACAACTACATACACCAGCAAACACAGATGAGGTGACCAAGTGTACCTGGTGACAGAATACCACATTCTTTGCTCACATGAGACACAGAATGAATTGAATGGACTTGATTATCCAACACAGAAACAAAAATAGAGCAGGAAAATGTTGTTTGGCTCTTTTAAAGCTATTTCAACAGATTTAACTACTCATCTTCAGCACATTCAAGATTAAAGCTGTGAAAAATACACAGAAATACCTCCTCTTCTTCAAAACATCATCCTAGTGCAAAGTCCAGACAAATGAACAAACAGCATTAGGGACATAGCATCCATGTTCAAAAAAAATGTGCAAACATTTTTAAGTAAAGAACTGCACTCTACAAAAATATGCCACCTATAAAGCAGCAAGTCTTCTTGCCATGGGTTGCCAGAACTGGTGACAGGTACAAAAAGCACAAACTTACAGACAAAGAACAGGGACCAAGACACAGCTGTGACTGTGAGGATACCTACCTACTACCACACTCACCAGATGTCTGCACTGATAACTGGGAGGAGCATCATTAACATGAGCTAAGGGCCAGAGCATCCCCACAGAAACGCAACAAGCCCAGCTTGCCTAGCAGCACCAGGAGAGGCTCACTAGTGGGTACAGCACATCATCAGGGTGACAGCAGGAGCCAGCATGAAGAAACCCTTGGTGAGGGTGAGAAGCTTTCCAGCCTTACCTGGGGCAGAGTTGCCCTGAAACAGCTCCCCACGATGGCTGTGGACACAGAACAGGAGGCTGCAGAGGGCAGCACTGCAACACAGCACAGTCCATAAAAATGAAACATTAACTTTATTAACTTCATGACTGCATGGATCATAAAATTTCCTTGATTTTAATGTCTCCCTGAAAACCAGTGGACTCTAAATGGTATTAGACTTTGTTCATGCTGACTGAACCATAACTGGCCCTTCATGACAAAAGCTGGGATAACACTCCTTTCAGTCCTGCCCATAAGCCTCATTATGAGACTTTCAGGAGCAGCATTTTTTGCAAAACCACATAAATGCTTTGGTCACTCAGAGCAGGGTGGTTTGCAAAGGGTAGCTGGGGCATGGAGTGACCAGGACAGGACTGGCATTGACAATTCTCAGGGAACACAGTGAGGGCAAAACCTCAGCTAGCTTCAAGGCAGGAAGATGTAGGAGAGGGGAAGCAAAGACTCATCAGGGATGGAAAGGGGATTGCAATTCTTTCCCTTAGCAAGACAAAGAGAGAACTGGAAAAAGTACAGGAACAGCCACAGGCCTGGTGACAATATCACTGCTTGCTGCCACCGGATAGGAAATCTGCAGGAAACTGGGAGCAGCAGCAAACAATGATGCTCTCAGCTCACGGGCTGGCACCACATCAGGGCACCATCAGCCTGTCTGAAAGGTCCTTACATCTGAGAGGTCTTTGTGCGCTGCTTTATCATCCGCCTCAGCAGAAATACTACATGAATTTAGAGAAGCTGATCTGTGAGTACTGAGATTAATTTTAACCATAGAAAAGCTATTCAGTAGGTCTGTTTAGCAGGAGAGAGGTTCTCTGCCACACAGCAGAACAAAACACTGCTGTGGAGCACAGAGAGGTCATACATCACTGCCTCAGGTGCAGAAAAATCCAGCTTGGATTTAAACTTTGGTTTGTGTCAGAGCTGGCCAAGATTCATCACTTAAGTACATAAATTACTGAAGTGATCACTTAAAGAACTGCCACACACTTTGCATTATATTGATCTCCCCATCCCTTCACAAAAATAAATTTTCTCATTACTGTTACAGCAATGACAAATTCTGCTGATCAGTAGGGCTAACTCTGAATTGTATTAATCATCTGCTTTAGAATATAGTAACAATACAGATACTATAACAAAGAATATTTTTAAAAAAATTAAAAATCAAGGAATAGGTATGGTGAGCAATTACAATTTTAAGGTCAAGTTCACATAACTCAGTAGCACTACTGTAGAGAAAAAAACCACAGAACACCTTAGGAAAAGTATTATGCATTACTGCCTGCATTTCAGACAGGAGGACTCAACCATGAGCCAGCATGGTGTGCCACATGTCATGGAATTAAAAGAGAGCTGATGCATTAAAAACAGCTGCAGATCCAACAGAACTTACTGGTACTCTGAGAATGTAAATCTCAGTTATCCCAGCTCCAGTGCTGACTCTCTGCCAAACCTATCTGAACTGTGGTTTTATCACTGAAGTGTGTAGGAGTCCCACAAGATCAAAAGCTCTTTCAAGTGGGATGTGACTTCCACGTTTTTCTTCTCCCATCATGTGCACGTGTGGACAAAGCTGTACTAAAACCAAAATAATATAAATGTACACACCTATTACAGCACCTGCTTTAAGAGAGCCCACTTTTCTGCAAATCGATGTGGCTTTCACAAGTCTGCCACATGAAAAGCCTTTGGGGATTTCTTTAAATAGGTTTTAGCACACTGAAGTCTAATTCACCTTTGACACAGCTTTTAAATGAGAGTCACAAATATGCACTTTGAGTTAAGATTGCAATTACAGCATTTTCAATACAGGCAGGGTGGGTACCACAAAAGTTCACAAGGATTAATAACAAGGAACCACAATAAATGGATTTGCAATATTTTGTGGCAAAATACTACTCTTCAGTCCATAGAGACTGCCTTTAGAGATAGACAGGAAGGATAAACCTCTCTAAAGGAAATACATGCTTGTCCATGGGCCCAACTCCTATCATAATGACAACTTTCCAAAGTAGAATGCTGGGCTCTTGCCACTTTCCAGGAAGAACTACTAACTGATATAATTGGGTACTCCGTGTATGGTGCACCATTTTCCATAATCACAACAGATTTTTATTTTTATTTAAAGGAGAATTATTTCAGGCATAGCTTGATGCCTTTATTTAATCACAAGGCAGCACAGATGTAAAAAAAAAAAAAAAAAAGAGATGAGAAATGTTTTTCCATATGCAGAAAATAAAGTATTTCACAGGTAATCCATTTCTTGAATTGCATTATAGTTGAACATCTACATTCCTTATTACTTTCAAGCTACATTCACACTTTAATGATATCTCAAAAACTGTAAGGCAATTATGCATATGATTCCAGGAAAGCAAAATTACAGTTATCTGAATGGCACCAAAACATATCCCTAACTATTCCCATTCCCCATCATTTCTGTACCACATGCAGCAGTGAAAGAGGGAGAGGCAGCACGGGGAGATTCACTTCATCTAACACCTGTAGCTTATCACCACCTGCAGTCTATCTGGCAATATATGTCAAAAAGAAAGATAAATGTCCAGTAAACAGAAGGGGGAAAGTTCTGGACAAGCTAAAAATGGCAATGACTTCAGATATCCATCACTGACAAAACTATGACCCTTCTATCAGCATCATCCAAACCAGAACAGATGGAAGCTAAAAGTGCTTTTATCCATCCCAGGCCCATAATGAACTGTAGCCTGCCCTCCCTGCCAGAATTCTCTCTTGATGTTCCAGAGCTGCTCCTCTTCAATACTGCAAACAGAAGGACAGCACAGGCATGCACGTGTGCCTTGCAGGAACAGGTTTTATACTGGGGCTGTTCTTGAGCCTTTACTACAACCTGACTCTCAATACATAACAAGGGGATGGCACAAATTATTTCATGTTCCTCTGATGTAAACACTCCCCCTTAATATACCATTTTAGTAGCCCACTGCTTAGTTCCATTATTTGGTCTCCTTAGCTCCAGCCACTATTGTCTCTTGTACCTTGATTTTAATGTTTGGCTTGCCTGTTGCTAAAGTACACTCTCCTACATCAGTGCCACTGAAATGGCTGTATTTTGTTCCCTGAGCAAAGACACATCACGTGGTTTAGGCAGTTTATTTGAAGCTTTTCCTTAAGCCCCTGCTTTCTCCTCTGTCCCTAGAAAATGAGGGGCACACCTAGTAAGTCACCACAGAAGCTGAAAGGCATGAAGCTGCAGGGGTCATGTCCTTCTGAAGCAAACCAGCCCCTGGTGTACCTGATCTAGTTTGGGGATTTTCATCCAAGTCCAGCAAGGTCTCCAAAGAGCCAGCTCGTTCTCCATCAGCTGGTATAAGCCTCCAGTTATTACCACTCTAACATTAAGAGCCTGACTGGAGTTATGGTTCCTTACAGACACATTATCCCACCATGGTTTGGGAGCCCATGCTGACCCTGCTCATGGCTCCTGCAGCCAGTCCTTCCACGGCAGAATGGAGGAGACACATCATGGTGAGCCAGGCACCGTGTCCCTCTCCCCAGCACTTGCACCACAGTGACATGCAAGGCACAGACATGTTTGCCCTTTTACCACCATGTCCCTGTCGCTCCCATCCCTTGCCAAAGGCAGCATCCCAGCAGGCACAGTGCCAGCTCCTTCTGCCAAGGTCGAGGACAACGATGTGCTTTGTGCCCCCGCAGCCACCGTGCCAAATGGCAGCACATGGCACGTTCCCCCCAGATCCCCTGGCTGCAGGGCTGCACTTGGCAAGTCACAAAAATGCCCCATCCCTGGGTGTTCTCCTCCTCCATGCTGGCACACAGCAGAGTGTGACACAGCTGTCACAGTTTCCGTGTCACCCTGAAAGGAGCCCTTGCGGAGCAGATCCAACGGCGCACGGACAATGGGCAGGCTGCTCCCGACACGCCGCACAGGGAATGCTGCCTGCGGGGTTTGGTTCACTCCAACCCAGAGCAAGCAGCCCCACTCCTCCCACAGCAGAGAATGTTCAGTCTGCAGCAGGAATCCATGCAATACCACGGAACAATGCTCCCTGACGTCATGCTTTCATTAGTCATCACCTAAACTGCAGGCCTGCTCCATAAAACCTGACAGTCAGCCATGGGCTTGCAGTTTGACACTGTCCCTTCATGAACACACATGAATCACAAGGTCCTCCTTGCTATTTCTTCCAGAAAATAAAACTTAAGAGCTCACTAAATTTATGGATATAGCAGGGGTTTGAAATACAGCACAGAACATCACGACTTCACAAGTTATGCCCATCAGATTTATAAGAGACAGAGTTTAATTAGCAGAGATCCCCACCTCCAGAGGTAGCAGTACAAGCTGTAACTCCAGGAGAGATGAGACAATGTTGGCCTAAGAGACATTCACATTTCACAGAAAGGTTTTCCTCTCCCATCAAAGGGAAGGAATCAGCCTAACCTCACTTTTAACATGCTGCTTAACCAAGTACATGATGTAACTCTGAAACTGGCTGATATTCTGCCTTTTCAGCATTAAATCTGACACCCATGCTGAAGAAACAAGTGAGGTCCTTGCAGTCACCATGGGTTTGAAAATTTTTTCCCACCCTTTTAATACAACGCCGAAAAAGAAGACAGATGATTCTTTAAGTAAGGATCAGTGTTCCCCAGGCACCAGTAATGGAAAAGGGGGAAGATGAAAGAGTCTGCAGAAGGGTGGGATAAAGAGCAAAGGACTTGGGAGCCTCATATTGCCACAGGGTGGAGGGTTCAGTCAGGCAGCACCACCCAAGCACTTGAGAAACATGAGTTGTCTGACATGAGATCTGCAAACCTCCGGAAAATAATCCAGTTCCTATTCAGACTACCTAGGCACTATGAAATAACGTATTTTGAGGATGCTTGGCTAAACCATCATTTAATCCAAGTGCAACCTGGATTTTCCCACTACTTTCAGAGATAAGAGGACTTCACAAACTTGTATCCTTTTCATCCCACATCAGAGGCATGGGTCTTTGGTGCACCAAGGAGGTAAGATCTGCCTTCAGACTCAGCCACCAGCTTTCCAGACAGCTTCAGGCAAGTCACTTCCTCTCTGGCTTTCCTGCCATTTACAGTGGAATCCCATCAGCTGTATCACATAAGAGGTGATGTGCATCTTAACTGAGTTACATTTTTCAGCTGCAGATTTTCTTGCTGAAAATGGTAATGGGAATTTTATGTTGGTTTTTATTATTATTATTACTACTATTACAAAAGAGTGGCAAACATCTGTACTAGAAAATGCCCCATCAAATGATGGCATCTTGAATTTCTATGCTTTGGAGCTTGCGCCCATCATATTTCTGTCTCACTTCTTCCTACAATGCTATTTTCATTACTTAATCGAATACAGAGTGTCTTTTAACAACTGAAATACAGAAAGTGCACACAGACAATTGCAATGAAAGCATTATTGTCTTGTAAAACCATGCTGACTAAAGCTGAATAGATCCTCAGTTCTGTGAGTGAAACAATCATCATCCCAATCCACTCAAAAAATATCACTATGGGCATTTAGGAACATCTTTTGTTAAAAGAAGCTCGAATTATCACTGCCTCTGACTTTTCACTTTTTCCCAGTACTTTCTTCCTCGTTCACAGGATTTATTTGGGAATCTAAGTTGCAAAATGTGCCTCATGATATGTCAAGGATATTCCAAAAAGCAATAATGCAGGTAAAAACTGAAGCCCTGGACAGGCTATCTCAGACACAAGAACATTTATTACTTCACTGGACTTTCTGATGTCGCCACTAGAGGGACTTAAAAATGAAGCTAAAAAACCCCTAACAACCAACCAAGGCAGCTGGTGTATTTAGAAAAAGGCATTTTGGCTTCTTTTGAGGCAAAGTTTTACTTCCACCCCAGAGAATGCCAAAAGCATCAACGCACAGGATTTTGCACTGGCAAACAAAACAGCCACAGACACAAGGATAATGGACACAGACCTTACTGATGACCTGCTGTAGCTTCACAACTCATTCCAGTCACACATCTGGAGTGCAATTTACCTTTAGCCCCACAGAGTCTGCACATTTAAAGTTCAGGTATTTTCTCACACCTTTTAACAGAACAATGGAAAAAGCCAATATTGTGCTTCCCCACACCTATAATTTGCCCCCCAAATCACTACCAGAAATGATCCAAGAACAAGCTCTCATTCCAGATACCTTTCTCACTTCCCACAGACCACCTGGCTTTGTGAGAACTCTCTCTGCATTTCTGGCACTATTTAAGCCATGTTCCAACATTATTAATGATCATCAAAATCCAGAGCTGGCTGCAGAGCTGAGGCAGAGAAAAGACATCTCATTGTTGCTGCAATTACAACTGGTAGTATTTAAAATAGGCTGGGAATAAGCCATATCCCTTCAATGTAATTTTCATTATGAGCTGCACCCTCAGTGGGAGCCAATCTGGTGTGCACACAACAATGGTGGAAGAAGTTTATCACAAACTCAACCACTGAGTTTGCTTTTGCCACTAAAGTTTTTAGAGATGCCACTGCCATTATGCCCCAAATTCTCCTGTGCAGCAGATGACCTCCAGAATGACAGCAGTGGGTCACAAATGATCGATATTGCTAACTCAACACACCTCAGATCACATGCACCACAGGCTAAGCACGATCAATAAAAGCAATCCACTTCTGAATTAAAAGACAGAAGTGAAAAATAACATTTTAACTTCAGCTTCATACACCATGCTTGAGTAATGGTATATTTTTATGGAGTATGGGTGAATTGTTATAGTCTGTACAGTCTTCTGCCACATGAAATTAATGTCACCGAGAACAGATGATTAAGCAGAATTACTTCAGATGAAAGAAAATGAAATACACAATTGTTCAGTAGATTTCAGAAATTATTCGCCTCTCTCACTTATTTTCAAAATAGACTGTAACTAGAAAATAACATTCAGAAAACAGGCAACATTACTATTACTTCTAATATAAACACACTTTCAGCCTATAGTCTGCACTCATTCACCAAGATAGAAGGGATTCAAGGTAATGGGTTTTATATATAAAAATCTGTGATGTTCCACTAAATACAAAGTTACACACTCAAGCCATCTGAGCAAGGAGAAATGTGTTTATTCTGCACATGCTGTATACCTCAGAGAAGATATTCAGAGAAGACTCTTCTTTAATTTTTCTTTTAGAAAAAGATTTCATTCTAGATTTAATTCCATCACTTTAAAACGAGATGGCCCAAACTTCTACTATCAGATAATTCTGGGCTGAAAGAAACCCTGTGAATTAATATTTCTGTATTTAAAGAAATGATGTGTAAAACAGTTATTTCAGGCTCTTCTTTGCTACATACCAGTGCTTGAGTTCTACCAGAAAAGAAACTTCATCTTCTGAACGGGAAAAGGTGCTTCATTTCCTCTTGCATAATAAACAGGACATTTTCTGGTAGTCCTTTAGTAGCCCAAATCTGAGTAACACCGATTTCAATCTTTAATTGGATGCAGTATCATGAGGGGATCTCATGAGACCCTAATCTTTAAGATACAGTGTTGTGAGGGGATCTTCCATATGAAGGAGATGAGGCAAAACTACTCATGTCACTCTGGAAATGTGTGTCTCAATCTCAGCCTTGCCTCTCTCCCCCAAAGCCCTCATATATAGGTTATCGTTAATTCAGACGGACCCCATTAATATGCAAGGTTTGTTCTACAGGCATCATCTCAAATACATGTGGACACATAGGCACAGAAAGGTAAGACTTGATTCAATGTCACAGAAGGAGGCACTGGAACAAGAATAAGGTTTCTTAAACTTGGTGCCTTGTTGCTCAGTAGCCATGACAAGAAAGGCACAAAAACATAGGTAAAAAGGGGATACCACATGCATTGACTTGTTCAGAAATGAGCAGATTTTATGGTGCAGCACAACAGCTCAGTGGCATGACCCACCATCTCATTTCACAGGGATGTAAGACTGAGGATGGTTTGGGTTTTGTTTTTCTGAAAGCTACTAAGGAGACAAAATTGGGCACATCAACTAAATCCGCATCACGAGAGCTGCTGCTCAGGGTGGAAAAGCGTTCCTTTCCAGTGAGCCCTCACCATTAACCTTGGGAGAAACATGCAGCAAGGCTTCAGCCAGCTTCATTTCCCTGGCTCGCTGACTCCAGGAACCACTGAGACTCACGTTAAAAAAAAATAAAAAATCAGTTTTGAATCACCTTTCAAAGGATGAGAATGAGGCAGTGCATGCCAATGTGTTCAAGTGCAGAGAGGTGGCTCTCAACCAGATCCATTTCCGAGAAATGTATCACCCTTAATAAGGATGGCAGCGCTTTCAGGAGATCCTCGACAGGGAAGGAGCAGCGCTCAGAGCTGCTTCAGCGCAATGGGCGATTACACAGAGATATCTGTGCAGCGGGGCCGGTGCCCATTTGATTAAACAGCCTGTCTGCTCCCTCCACGAGATATCAGAGGTACAATTAGTTCAGTCGGCGCTATCAGCAATGCCCTTGAGGTGCCGTGCTCCTGACGACTAATGAAGAGGCACTGCTGGCTGTCAGCCCGTACAGGGGGAGGCATTCATCTTCCTGGCAGCATCAATTAAATCCGCCCGCATCATACCAGCGGCCAGGAATTCAGCGCCAGCAAGGAGTCAGAGCAGCTGAATGCTTTAACACCTTGGTTTGGGGTTTTATATCGTGGAGAAAAGGGAATAAATTGGGCTAGCTATGCTGATGGCAAAGGGAATGCAGAGAATCTGCCTGACAGCAAAGGCAGAAAGCACCCACAGTGCTCAGGTGTGTGCACACATGTGCTGTGCAAAGCCTTTTTTTCGTATCAGGGCAGGAAAAACCTCTTAATACACAAACAATTTTCCCCTGAAGTCAACAGAAGAGGATTTGCTTATTGCACTGTGCTGCCAGTATTCTGCTAAGGCTTCAAGGAAAGCTATTTGCTGCATGTGTGGGTGTATCCTCACTTAGGGCATGGCAATTACTCCTGAGAAGACAAGGCAGGGAGCTCTTGTCCCTGATTTCTTACAAGCTACATCCTTACAGAAAACACACAGTTCTATTTCAAAACAACAGGCTCAAAACCTTCTACAACATTTCTATCCCTGAGACATGATGCTGCATTGTATCAGCCACAGTCAAACGTGTCAGCTCATCACCTGCCCTGCTTGGTGCCTCACTGTAAAGTCCAATCTCACCCATCCCACAGAAATCTGGCTGTCAATAGGACTTACAGGACTAAAAGCTACTGATATCAGAGGAGAAGGGTATTGAAGTTGAAGCTACAGTAAGCACCTGGTATCTAACTTGCTAAGGTACATAGGAGCACTTCAAAGAAAATTGCTTTCTTAGCTGAAAAATATATCTGCAATTTCTGTTTTGTCTTGTGTTCCTTAGGGAAAAATACAAGTGAACTTAGCAAATCCACATTTTCAGGCCTTCATGGACCCTTAATTAAAATCACTGTGAATCAGCAGATGGCAAAAATTAGCACCTAGTGTGGCTTTCTCATTTCAGATGTTTTGAGAACTCACGGCGAAAGTCTTAGAGGGCTTAAACACTGTACAGCAACAGGGAACTCAGGAGGTTTTGGTAACTTCACAACAAACTGGCAGTCACTTACCTTCTCAAACCTCCCAGCACCTTTGTGGAGGCTAAAGGGGCTGTTCACTGACAGGGAGATCAGTGTGACACACACAGACAACACAGAGCCCACCTGGCTCTCAGCCATGGGGGCACAGACCCACCTATGCACATCTCAGCAATGAAAACTTTGCTGCAGGAGAAGCAGCAAAATCCTTTATTATCCAATCTTTCACATAAAGGACGCTTAAAAAACCCCAAGCCCACCTCACACTCCCTACCAAAACAGTTAAATTACATTTCTTGCAGGTTGCCATACAACATGCAATCAAATACATGAAGAAACAGAAAAAAGCCTCTGGAAGCCACTCTTCCTCTGACTAATGAAAAAAAACACCAACCCCTATTTCAAAGTTCTTTGAATTTAGTATTTCACTCCCTCACAGAGGTTTTAATTAAGAGCCTGACAAATTGACCTTTAACAAAGTGTAATTCTTGCCTTCTGCAGTCTCCACCATCCATGACTCAAGACAAAATCCCATGTTGCCTGATAGGAAGTGATATAGCCCAGGATCCACAAGCACAAGAAATCAGCAGGCACACAAATGCCAAAAAAAAAGCATCAGCAGAGACTCCAAGTGACTTTGCTGAATTATTACAGTTTTCCTAACAGTCTGAATAATCCCTAAGCACAAAACTTAAATTTAAGCTGCAGACACAACTTGGGGCTGCACAGAGAATGCTTTTAGTGGGATGAGCTGACTTTGGTACCTCAGTAAGACCGAAGTGCAAATTGATCTACACAGATGCACATGCTGGACTATGATACTTTGTCAATATTAAAAAACACAACACAGATGCACAAAGTTTACAAGCAAAAGATTCCACAAAGAGTACTGAAGATCAGTATTTGGAAATTTATGTTCTAGTTTAAACAGTACTAAATAAGTATTAAAATTCATGCAACTACAAAACTCATCAAAGAACTCTAGGAGTTTTGTGTCTGTAAGGGAACTCATGATTTAGATCACAGCATGCAAACAGGTCACCTGCTAGTGAACATGGTCCTGAAAATAACCTTGTCCTCTGTGTTAATTTTTCACGTGATTTGGTAACATCCAAATGGTGAGGCAGCACTGGAGTGATGATCTGGCTTCTTACCTGAGGCCAAGCTGCAAAATGATTTATCAGACTCACAGAAGGACATCAGCTAGCACTCAAGGACTCAAGTAACAGCAGCTGCTGGGGTAGCAGTATGAGCAGCTTAGTTTCCAGGATCAAAGTCCAGTCAATGATGAAGCACACTGCTTTGTCCACTCAATAACCATCATCTCTTCTAGACCAATTGCCGACATAGGCCCAGAGTACTCTGAGCTGCTGGTGCTTCCCGGGAGCATCAGAAAATGAGGATTCAGGTCCTTGGAGCTCCAACAAGCCTCCAGACATCCCTGGGAAAGCCACAGGCCCCTGCTGCCAGGCTTCTCATGCTACACTTGCTCCAAACGCCTTCAGACAGCAATCCTTGGAGAGTCCAGAGGACTCTAAAACTTGTGTGAGAAACAGGGGACAAGGCAGAGCTTCCCACATCTCTGTGCTTGGCTGCTCCTGGTGCCAGTGAGGGGCAGGAATCCTGTCTGCAAAGCACCAGCATGTAAAGCACAGCTGTGCCCCTGTCCTGCACCTGTGGGTGACATTAACCCACCGAGGCACAGCAAGGTCACCTGTTTCAGTTCCCTGGTAACACAGAGGCTCTCCCCCATTACACTGCACACCAAGAGGAAAAGCTCAGCTTTCCTTTAGAATCCAACCAATGCACAGAATGAGGGTTTATCCACTACATAAAGCTCAGAACAATTAGCAAATACAACGCAATCACTCAAAGCTAATCACACAACTTGGCTGTATGTGCACATTTCCCACTAAAAGGTATTAATTTGAACCCTCTTCTGATTTTTGTTGACCATGAAACATTCCTCTGAGTGGCCAGGCATAGGCATCACTAATCATTTCATGGTCACTGACTCCAGCACAAAAAAACTCCCACACAGAAGAGTGGTGTGGGCTTTGTGCTGTACAGGAGAGGGTTTCTCTCCTGTAAATTAACTTTGTCAGCTCGCCAAATTTTTTCTTAAAGAAGGAAAAATTTTAAGTATTAAATCATCTAATGACTTAGAGAATGAACAGAATGTTTTCAAAATGCAAACTGAAGGCATCTGTATTTTAATTACAGCACCAAAACTGCAAGATACTTGTCTCCACACACATTTTTCCATTCATCCTCAGAGATGGCTGCATACAGAGTATTAGTTTCCTAGTATAAACCTACTCCCACGTACATTCCCAAAATAATTTGCATGTATTACCAATAAACAAACACACGCACACCAGTTTTCAGGCCGCCCACAGACAACGAGAGACAAAAAGAGGACTTGTCCCTTTTGCTTTTGGGATAGGAACTAAAATTGCTTCAACTTTTAATACAGGGAAAAAATGCAAGAGCAGCATGAGTTTCGGCACCATACATTTAACACCATGTTCAGTTGACAAAATCCTTTAAAATGTGCAAATAGATCCTGTTGCTACATAGCTGATTTCCCATATGAAAGCTAACAAAGGCTAAACAGAACCTTAGCTACAATACACTTTTCTGTGCTACACTCAATGAGCTCAGTTGTGTTGTTGTCAGCCTATAAAACTGACTTTTATACTGAGTCACTAAGAGGATACAGATGACAAACAGCTCCATTACAGAAGGATGACAAATTCTTGCCTTGAGAAGCAGCAGTGACATGACGACAGCAACAACGCTCACTTCATCTCTGCACAAAATACAGCTGGCACTTCTACTTCACATCTGCACTGATACCTCCACCACAGCTAGTCTGAGTCTTCATTTTCATTTCACTGCCCAAAGACCAGTGCTATGGTATGAAATGTCCTGATTTTCCAAAAATACCCTTTTTTTGGTCATGAATCCTTGGCATTAGATGTTCAGTAGGAAGTCTCTGTAGCCACATGCTTGTTAGCAAGGAGGGGCAGGGGTGGGGCATAAATACACTTGGGCTATCCTAAAACACATTCAAAACCCCATTGTCAGAATTGAAAACAAGCAAAACAAAAAAGCCTACCTGATTCTCAGGGATGCTCCAGGTAAATACTGAACTCAGCTCAAAAGTAAGTACAAATTACTTTTTTACTTGACTCCCCGGAAAGGTGGTGTAACAAACATTTTGGGAAATGGAGTGCACTCTTAACTTGGGCATGAAGGACGAGCATCCCCAGGGTCAGCATTATCAGACAGATTAAGGTGTCATATAAATCAGGACATACGGAGAATTCTCTTAATTTCCAACAGAAACAAGATTTTTAGTCCACTCATGACTTGCAATATTAATAAATAGGTTTCTTTCAATAATTTGAACATACAAAAAAGGAACTTTGAGGAGAGACAGTGAGAAACTTTCCCAATCTGTTTGATTCAAGATTGGGGTGAGTGTTAAACCTCAGAGATACCACACTGGCTGTCTTTGCATAACAATCCCTTGCTGCCCATGGCTTTCACAATCAAGCTTTGGAGTCTACTTCCCATTTCTCACACTTTTACAATTTATTATAACTTGGCACATCAGTGAACACAACTACATTTGTGCCTGATACTTAGACAGTTGAAAATCCAGAACAACAGACATTACCATCTATTTGCCCTTCCGAAAAGCCATGATAGGAGGCAATTTGAAAAATAATACTGGGATTAACAGAACATATGGAATAAATACACTAGGCTGACTGGATGTGGAAACAAAATTCTTTCGTTTTGGAAAACATGCTTAAAACTAAGTCCAATTATTAACTCAAGACTGCAACGTCCACCACTGAACCACGTCCCTAAGCATCACATCTGTAAATCTGTGAAATACCTCCAGATAAGGTTGATTCCGCTACTTCCCTCCCACAAGGAAGTCCCAATGCTTGACAACCCCTTCAGTGAAACAGTTTTTCCCAATATCTAATCTGAATCTCTGCTGGTGCAACTTGGGGCCATTTCCTCTCATCCTGTCACTTGTTACCTGCAATAAGGTCCCCACCCAGCTTCCCTTTCTGCAGGCTCAACCACCCCCAGCCTCCCTCAGAGCGGGGCTCCAGACCCTTCCCAGCCCCACTGCCCTGCCTGGGCTCGCTCCAGCCCCTCTGTGACTTTCTGTAGTGAGGGGCCCAGAGCAGGACACAGCGCTCAGGGGATGGTGCCCCCAGGTCCAGGGGGACAATCCCTGCCCTGCTCCTGCTGGCCACACTGCTGCTCATCCAGGCCAGGATGCCACTGGCCTTCTTGGCCACCTGGGCACAGCTGGCTTGTATCCAGCTGCTGTTGAGCACCCCGGGTCCTTTTCTGCAGGGAAGTCTTCCAGCCACTCTGCTGGCAAACCCACAGTGCCACATGGGGTTGTTATGATCCAAGAGCAGGACGTGGCACTTCCTTGCCCTGAGGAATTCTGCTTTACACTGACAAATTAAATACACATCCTTTTCCTATGCTGCCTGGGGGTGAATGAAAAAATTACGAACCACCATATTAACAAATTAAACCTTTTTTTTTAATTGAATCATTAATCACCTTCAGCTTCTGTTCTGGCAGAACAGATGTGGCCATTTGTCACTGAGGACAAACTGCAAAGGTTTTTGATAAGGAGTAGAATATCCTACCTGGAACAACCTCAAAAAGGAACTTTCCTGGACTTTCTTCATTGCAGGGATGCTCAATTACTCTGTTGCCAGGCAGAAAGATGGTACCCTAAAGAAAAAAAGTAACAACAAACATGGAATTAAAACTGCTACCATACTTTGACAGACTAATGCCTCTTCTTTTTGGACTGGGTTAAACATGAATTTTTCACTGTAAACACCTGAGCAGCTAATTTCTAAAGTGAGATTGAGGAGGGATTATCCGAAAAGCCAACATCACAGATCACTTTAATTAACTGAGGCATTTGAAAACAGCTTTAAGTTTTTTTCATCTCTTGGGTATTTGATACCATGCAGAGTTTTGTACTTATCACATGTACTAATCCCACTGTTCTGCAGGGAAAAATCAAGACTTAAAAGCAAGGGGTACTGAAGAGGTAGGAAGTTGCATATGTGAGGCAGGTGAATTCACCAGCCAGGTCTCTTGGCTGAAGCCAAAGGGGGTGTGGATAGACAAGGACCCTCAGTTTGTGGGGTGCACACACCCAGTTCCTGCTCTGGACCCTTTTCCCATAGCACCCCACGGAGGAAATACAGAGAAAACACTGACTGCAGTGTGCCAGGCTGCTGGCTCTAAGCCACAGCAGGCACAAAGAGAGTCCCATCCAAAGATATGCTTGCTACAAGCAGAGACATGTCAGAAAATCTCTGTGATGGGCATTGAAAGCCTTTATTACAACTTTACTACCTTAAGAGAAGTGGAGAATTTTAGCTGTGCATACTTCTAGTAACATCCAAAGACAAAAACAACTCCTGTAACCCTCACAACATTTCTGGGGCTGTGTTGAAGACACAGCTTATTCCCTCTCCTTTGGTCTGCTCACACCTGGCATGGATAGACCACACCTTTTCTCTGAGAGGTCTTTTTCATTTTTAGAATCTACAGCTCCTCCTAGTACCATTTCAACCCCCATCAGCAAGCACTCCTCAGTGAAATTATGCTGGGATGGCTGTCCAGGGATAAATTTTCAGAGCAGCATCCTAGGAATTGTATTAGGTACAAACTCTCCACCATTGTTAACAGGAGATAACATCTACTTAGTAATATTCTCCAATTATGGCACAATGGGGCCCCCATCTCCAAAGTAAACAACTTACATAACTTACACATCTTAAACACAGAATACATCAAGTAAGGTCCTTATCCCTTGACGAATCATTGAGTCCAACATGCGGCACTATTTTCCATAGTAGTTTTAACCAAATGCCTAAATATGTCAGACCCCTCACTTAAACAGCCCTAAAGATATCCCTGTACATGAAAACCATCAATTTTGTTACCCAGTATTCATTGTTATGACCTGGAGTCTTCATTACAAGCAGAACCATTTACAATTATTGGGAAGTCAAGACAAGTGGAAACACTACAGTTTTCTCACAAAGGAATTCTTACAAAATGACAGGAAAGAGCCACCTGAAAGAACAGGGAACAAATGTTTCACAAAATAAGTATTTGTTCCAGCTGATGCGGAGTCTGGGCTCTGTACCAACTCGTCAGTGCTGTGTGCCAGCAAGAACAGTGTCATCACAGGAAGGGAAAGAGAGAGTGCACAGCGATTTCGTCAGAACATACAGAATCACCTCCATGAAGCACTGTGATGCTTGCTGCTGCTGAAGGCCGATGAAGCAGATTTCATCAGAACATACAGAATCACTCCCAGGAAACACTGTGATGCTTACTGCTGCTGAAAGCAGATGATGCAGCACAGCTGTCTGCTGAGGTGGAACAAGCAGCAGGTATTAGCAGTCTTGGGCAGATGTCCCCACTCACTGCATATACAAATGTATCATTAGCATTGTGCCTTGGTCCAACAGCCCCGTTCAGAGCGATCTTCCTTCATTCCTGCCACAAGCAGCATCCCTTAACAGATGTCACACTCCAAAGTCTTCTGTGAAATACCTTATTAGGCCACCAAAATATCATAAACAAAAAAGATTATGTGAACAGGAAAACATAAGTCATAGTGCATTTCAAATTCTCATATTAACAGCCCAAGAAAAACCAGGAAATAATAGGAATACATTTTTTCTGAGACTTATGGGAGACCAGGAATAAGAATCTCTAAAAGGCATTTTAAGTACATGCATTTTTGTCCTGTGTAACAGACCATTAATACTGGTATAAGACTTTATTTCCCTCTCTCAGACTGAGCTGGTTTTACCCAGAAGAAGCTCCACCCAGCACACTGGATGAGCAGATCACTCTTCATGCTGGAGTTTCACTGTCCTGAGAGCTTGCACCACTGAGGGCACACAACATATTCAAGCCAATCACAGTTCTTGCTACTCAATTAAACAAAAATACAAAATTAATGAGACCTAGCCTACAGCACTGTAGACTAAAACCAATTCATGAGATAGTAAATGAAAACTGCATTGAATTTGCTGTCAACTCACTAGCAACAGGCACACTGCAGGCTCAGTACAGTGTGATGTTTTCTGATTCTTTGATGCAAAACTCTTACCATTTACAGGGAGCTCTCCTAATGATGGATTTTTGAGAACATAGAAACAAAAGTGTTTTATTTATAACACCTGTGCCTTCATTTCATAGATGAAACCTATTCCATCTACTAAAATGTAAACCCTAAAGCCACACACAACAGCTAAGTTAATATGAAGAGAAACCAGACTGTAACACCATACAGAACACTGCCACAGTTTATAAAGCAAATGTCCTCAAGTGGTGTTTTTATTTCACTATTTCCAGAACTATTATTGCAAACATCAGTGCACATGAAACACTTCAATATACGTATGTGAGGGGTTTTTTTAAATTAAAAAAAAATAGTTTTGTTTGTGCAACATGCACTTGGGTGCCCAACTCCAGTGGAGAAAGCGTTAAGAGAGCAACTGCAGCTCTCTCACTTCCCATTCTGTCTCCTTTCACACCCATCTGTCTGCCTTCACCACACAGCAACACTTCCCCCTTGCCAAGCTTTGTAGCTGTCTGCACCACTGCACTGAGGCTGTCTGGAGTGTCTCTTTGCTGAGTTTCCTGATGCCCAGGGAACACATCTGTACTGTAAAAAGCTCCAGCTGTGGGGTATCTGATACAAACGGGGTCCCCAGATCGCTGTTGGTCCCCTTGCTCAATTGCATTTCTGGGTTCTTCAGGTGCAGCATTAGGCCCATCCTTACAGCCTGGAGAGTCCCATGAGTATGGACTATCAGTTTGTTGCAAAGCTTCAACAAGTTCAAGCTCTGCTTTCTGCCTTGAGTACCTTCCAGGGGGAAGTCGGAGAAAAGCAACCAGATGAAAAGCCTTAGACACCTAACAAGACAGTGATTTGCATACAAAAGAGGAAGGTGATTTCCAGAGGAAACACACGTTTAACTTGGCTGTCAGTGCCATGTGTGCATGCAAATGTTCCACCATGAGGCAGCTTCACATTGCTTCACATCAAAGTCTTCAGATCATTCAAAATATTTAAAAAATCGCAACCCAAGACTGCAGATTGGAGCAGATTAATATTTTGCTTTCAAAAAAGAAAAACAACAAAACCAAACCAGCATGGTGCCAGCAGGAATCAAGACATAAAGACATACACTCTATAAAGAAATACTGGAAAAAGGGAAGTAGGAGAAAGATGTGGCCCCGACCCAAGTCCCTCCTGGCTCCCATTGCCATTCTGTTTGCAGGCTCTGCCTCCACCAAATCAGCAGTGTTTTGCAGAGCTCCTGCTGCAGTATGCCCGAGTTATTTTTCCATTTCCAACACTTCTGTCCTTACCAGGGCAGTTCTGCTTCTCTAGCTGAGCATTCAGAATGACTCACAGCATGCAGGAGAAATCTGGAATGCTCAAGAAGCATTGGCCTTTTCCCTAACAGAGTAACAAGCCCATTTTCAAAGGAAATTCTCACACACACGTATTTTTCTATAGCACACTGTTGCTTCAAACCAAAGATCTCCTAAACAGCAGAGCAGCACATTTGCTAAAACCAAAAATCTGCATAAACTAAGCGTTTAACTTGAGAAAAAAAAAATCTGCTCTCTTAAGTAAGTGCTTGACAAAACACTGTAGTGCAGCAAGAATGACATCAATCTACTTTGGATTAGTCTCACAGCATGATACAGTCTTGCTCAAATAAACGTTTTATCCCATGCTGGTGCCTGAAAACATTTTCAGCACCATTCAGCAGCTGAACTTCAGGAGGAAGCACGGAAGAGGAGACAGGATGGCCACTGCACAAGTGCTTCATGAGGAGCAGCTGACAGATGGTGCTTCTGTTTGCACGCTCCGTGTGACACACTGCACCAGGGAAGTGACCCTGTGCCTCCTGCTGGCTCTGCTCCACCACCCTTCCCTAGGTGCATCTCCCCTGCCTTATTTCAACTCGGTTTTCTGAAGCAGACTTGCCACCTTGCCCAGGAGATACCAGGTTTTGCCCAAGAAAGCCTATGATACAAGGAATTGCAATGCTTTGAAGATGCTGACTGGCAGATGTGAAGACAAATACATGATGTTAAATATCTCTGGATGGATTTTACTCAAAAAGCAAATAGAGACATGAGGCAATTAAGCGCTTTCTTGCCAAAATAATGTTTTCAGGTTTTATCCTTCTCTGGGGCTATTTGGTTGCTGTAGTTTGTCCTGCTACCCCTTAAAAAAGGATGAGAAGTACACAGTACTAGCAACTGTATAAGATGCTCTTCTTGTCCTTCCAGTTTGATTATTTATTATTTTATTTATTTTATTTATTTATATATTATTTAAAGATCACTGAACTCTACTTTGACTTTTATTTACATATCTGTTTTTTGTGGTTTCATGGAAAACTCATCACATCAGCTCTCAGAGAGACAGTATGATCATCAGCCAGGGAAGAGGCAGCTGATGGAGGGGATGAAGAGGCAGAAGGAATCTTTGGGTATTTGTGTCTTCTGTATGACTCACAGCCACATCCAACACAACAGTGTTCTGTGGCTTCTTTTGCCACTGTTGCTGTTTCTGCAAAGTCCGGACTGTCAAACTTTGGAACAACAGGGGACTTAAGCTCAGATGGCATCTTAAACTGAAAAATGCCATCTAAAAGAATGAAAAATATTACTTTTAAACTGAAAAATACTACTTTTAATGAATAATCCTCTCAACATCACTCGTATTTACAAGGTCACCACCAGAAAGGAATCTACTGTATTTCACAGAGAAGGCTGTTAATCAATGTAAATTAAAGAAAACACATGACATGTGTATACAGACGTGCACACCTGTGAATTCAAAAATAAGTGATGCATAGCAAAGAAGGAGAAAGAACATGCAAGCTATCAGCTATTTATAAATTCTTGTTCCTCCCATTGCTGTTTCTGCTCTTAAGCTACCACAAAAACAGCTCTCAGGTCCAAGGGAGCCCTTTGCACTGCCAAGAGCCCAGAGACAGAAATCCACTCATACTGAGGTCAGTAATGAATGAAACCTGCACTATGCTCACCACAAGCAGTTTGACTGCACGGGTTTTTTAAAAACTCAACTTTACTTCCACCATTACAATTCATTTCCAAGATCCCAATGAAATCACTTGCTGCAAAAGGGCACAGCAACTCTGAAAGCCAGCCCTTTCATCTGACTGCCTACAAAGAAATATCTGTATTTCAAACTGGGCCTGAGCAAGTTCTCCAGCTGGCTCCAAACCCTGGGTCAGCACAGATTTTTTTAATTTTTATCACAAGAATGGATTTTTATACTATTTAAGGAACTAAAGCACTGGAGGAAGTATATTTACTGCAGGAGGTGATAAACTCCTTGGCTTGTAGTTACTGCAGCCATTTACAGTTTTGCAATATGTACAAGGAGAAAACAATGGCTGGGGATGACTTTTCAGATTTTTAGGGGGTAACATGCCACGAATGAAGCAAAGAAAGAGAAAGCACAAAAAAAAACCCCAAACCAGGGTTGGTTGGATGAAATTAAGCCATTACACAGCATACATTTTTCTGGCATAAATACTGTGCATTTGACATTTTCTTGTCCCACTACGTTAACACATTTTTAGAGTTTGTTTCTGTTGAAGAATGAGAACTATTGTTTAGTTCTCAGAAACTCTGCAAACAGGAGCCTAGAGAGATCTTTTTTTTCCTTTACTTAAAGCAATGTTCAAACCTACCTGATAGCTTAATACTAAATAAAAAAAACAGGTAAATTCCTTCCCGTGGTGGTGAATAGCATCTCTACCATTTGCCTGATAGGGAGCACCAAAACATTTATTCTGACATGAGAGACAGAACTGACAGTTTTATTACTATGTGATTACAGTTTCTTTAATGATTTTTCTCCTTCTCTCCTGCCAGACATTTCACTTCATGGTTGAGTGCTTCTCTGCTTGAGAGAAACTTCTTTCCTCAAGAATGAAGCAATTCTGGCTTGAGCAGCCACCAGGCAAAAAATTCCCTTATTTGTCCCATAAGAGAAAGCAAGCCCATGCCAAGTTAAGCTATTGACAGCACAAAAAATTAAGTTTGTCCAAACCCAGAGGCTGGATCCATACTGCATGCCTATGGTTTTGATTTCTCTAGTAAGGGCAAGAGAGAAGAAACAGCTGGGATAAGACTGAGCTCCAGTAAGAGAAGAGAACAGATCACAGGGTTCAGGTGCAGGAGGTGCCCTCCTGTGGATCCCACTCTGCAGTTTCCATATTCCTCACTGAAATGTCCCTTGGTACTTTCCAAAGGCTGAGGAAAAAATAAGATGCATAAATAAATTCAGAGAGTGCAATGAGTTTAAGAACTCATGAACACAAGCTGAGAGCATCATTAAATGCATACATGGAAGTTCTGATAAAATTTGGCTTCATAATGGTCATTAAATTTTGATCAACATACAAAAATGGAACTGGGTACTACTGAATTTTTTAGGTATTTTTATTACAGAAAAAAATACTTTCAATAGCTCTGGTCAGCTTTTAATTAGATAAAATTCGATTTTTCCAAGACAAAAAGCCAATAAGGCACCAGAACACAAAGGACCAAATCCTGCTTTACAGATCTCTTGTGCAAAGGAAATTTACCAGCTTCCAGTCCTGAGAACATCTAGGTCAAAACAATGCAATTATTCCCCAAAAGGATAATATTTGACAAGAGGAAAAGTTCAGTTATAACCTCTCATTTATCTACAAAGCTCTCCAGTGACAGTCTGGACAGATACAGCAACACTGTGGCCTATTTAGAAGTCTGGTTGACCTGAGTTCCCGGTGAGACATTCCTGCAGGGCAGAGGAGTCCAGGAAGGCTGGACATTTTTCAGGGAGGAAATCTTAAAGATGCAGAAGCAGGCTGTCCCCATGTGCCAAAAGAGAAGCTGGTGAAGAAGACGTGGGTGAACAGAGAGCTTTGGCAGAGAGGGAAAATGAAGGAGAGTTTATGATCTTTGGAAGCAGGGGCAGGCAACTCAGGAGGAGCACGAGGATGTGGTGAGATTATGCAGAGAGTAAATTGGAAGGCCCAAAACTCAACTAAAACTTAATCTGGCTACTGCTGAAGAAGACAAATGATTGTATAAATGAAGTAAAAATGATTGTATAAATACATTAGCAACAAAGGAGGGCTAAGGAAAACCTCCACCCTTTACTGGATGTGGGGTAAAACGCGGTGACAAAGGACGAAGAAAAGGCTGATCTACTCAATCCCTTCTTTGGAAACAGAACCAGCCAGCATGGATTTATAACAGGCAGATCAGCTAACTTGGTTTGCCTCGACCACAAGGAAACCCCCTTAATGTGTGAGGAAAGGGCTGTCGATGCTTATCTAAGACATTAATAAAACCTTTGACACAGTTCCCCACCACATTCTCCTGCAGAAACTGGCTGCTCCTGGCTTGGATGGGGGCACACTCTGCTGGGTTAAAAAGCTGCCTGGATGGCTGGGCACAGAGAAGGGTGTAAATGGGGTTAAATCTGGCTGGCAGCTGGCTACAAGTGGTGTTATCTGCTGGAGAGTAGGAAGACTCTGAAGAGGGATCTCAACAGGCTAGATCCATGGGACAAGGCCAACTCTATGTTTTTTCCAGGAAATCTATATATGGCCAACTATACCACCTAGGACAAAATTTCCATAACCCATTTCAGTAAAGGTCTAAGTTGTTGCAGATTTCCTAAAAATTACACATAAAGTGCAACTTTTACAGCATAAAAAAGGTGGCACAGAGAGATGTGGAAATGGGACCACCAAAATTCCACCAGAACTGGTTTTCCTCCTGTGCAAATACTCTTGTCAGCTTTTGTCTAGCAAGAACATCCCAGGGAAATCTGCCTAACTTATCTAATCTATTATCTTGCAGTTTTTTATGGGAAGAAAAAAAAATCAAGTTTCACATGGAAAAATTTCAGATGTTAATGGCAAGGGTTATGTATTTGTTTTGCAAGGTTTTTTAATTACATTATGCCTGTTGCTTTAACATCTATAGACATTGTTTATATTTAATCTATACAGTAAATTTTCTATGAGCACGGCTTATAAAGTGCACTACACACTACAAACACCACAATCACACAGAATTATCAGTTCATTTAGCTTTCTGGCATTTGTGTAGGGTACACTGTTGGTACTTGTTTAAGGGATTACATTAAGTAGCAGTGATTCTATCTCAGGGGGAGACTAGGGTCACGTCTTTTGTGCTATCCACATAGAATAGGTGCCACCTAAACAAACAGCACAACTGAAACTCTGATTCTCTGATTACAAACTACTTCTCCTGCAGTACCATTTGTGTGCAGCAGCTATTTCCACGTTTTACTTTTAGTTCAGCATCTTCGTTTGCTTCATTCACTCTGTGATACTGTTTCCAATTTGAAACTGAACTTCTTGGATAGTTTCATTTTTATAACTGGTCAGAATCACACACTTCTACAGCTTTTGTATGAGACATAGCTTTCATTATTAGTCTTATTAGTGTATTAGTAACATGTTTTTTGAGGACAAGGCTTAAATTACAAGCTACGTAAGAAAAGGTGCCAAGACAATCCCCAATTTACAAAATCAAAGGCAGAGTTTAGGAGGAGCTGGTTTAGGTCAAGTCAAGTACCAGTGACTCAGTTCAGCTGTGCAGAATGCAGGCACATTTCTGCAATTCTGCTTGCACAAGTTAGGGTGAGGGGTTTTTGTGTGCACGTGGTTTCTTCATAATCTCCAACTGGTACAATGCACATTCAGAACTATTTCAAGCTGGGGCAAGTTGTTGACATCAGTTCAACTCCATGAACTGATGTGCCTCACAAAACCAACCTAGGGAAAGGCAACAACCACTCAAGGACCACCACAATCAATTCCTCTCAGTGCCTGCTTAATTGACCTATTGTTTCCCCTTGGATATCTCTTCTGACAGTTTGCTACTCCAGGAGGAATTTACCAGGTGCACAATTAAAATACCACAGTCATAGGATAACATATCTATATTGAAAATATAACCATGGGGAAAAAAGGCTACTTTTCTTTTATCTCAGCAGTTTGGCTGTAAGGACACTATGGGAGATCACACCAAAGCCAAAGCTGAGCCATAGAGCTGCTCCCTCTGTATGTAAAAGTTTACAGAAAGACTTGCTCCTGCACCTTACCAGGGTCTGTAGGGAGGCTAGCCTTTTTAATTAGAGGTATCTTTTAAAAATAGCCAATATTTTTCAAGAATATGCTGTCTCAAAATAGCACTTACTTCACTGAGAATAAATAAGACTCTCATAATCTAGATTTTTAAACTGTTCTCTGAGTAACACCACCGAAGGTATTTTACAACATTTTGTACATGTAGAGCAAGAACAACTGGGTGTACTTGGGCTTACTACAGCTTTTTAAAATATAGAGACTTAAATATCAAACCATCATTTATCTGCTTTTCCACAGGACAGCGTGACAAGCTTTCTGCAGACCTGTTGAGGGGGGTGTATCTTGCAGAGTGCCAGACAGTCTGGAATAAAAATGGATTCAGGGTGACTGGAGGCCAGCATTATTAGCTGCACTCCAGCAGCTGCTCTGTTCCAACAGTATTAATATAAATACCTTAGATTCCATGTTGCTATTTTAATAAGTTATCAAAATATAAGTGACCATGAAGGCCTTCACGGTCTGCAGGAGAAACTACAGAAGCCTTTATAAAGCAGGAGGACAAAATACTGTTTATGGAAGAGGAGAAACCAAGCAGTGTTTACACAGCAGGTGAACAGAAACAAAGCTCCAGGTTTTCTGGCAAACACAGGGATATTTTGGCCACTGAACTGCTCCCTGCCTGGAGTTATTGTTGAAAAGAGGCCTTTCTTCCAACTATTAAGAAAAAGTAGCTCATACCAGTCATCTGCTGTCAACACTTTGGAATCTGCTTTTTTTGAGAGACAGCTCCAGACGGTTTAAGCATTTCTAGATGCACATTTATTTCTGTTGCACATTCGCTTTCTCCAAAGTGAAAACACAGGGCAAACATGTCAAGTCAGCCCACCGATATGCAAGTAAAAACTTTACTCTGGAGCTGAACCAGAAGTGGCCCCATTTTCTGGCATGCTCACAGCTACAGAGAATAGTGACTCCAGCTGGAGCTGGGATCATCATGGGAAACCCAGGTACCCATGAATTAGGATGTGACAAGAAAAAGAAGGGTGTCTCAAGTTTATAGTAGTTTGTGAAAACTACCACACTGTTTTATCTCATGGGACAAAACATAACTGAGCCAAAAGCAAAACAGAAAAACTTCTGAATTCTAACACCCACTTAAGTCACTGGTTTGAGGATGCTTTCACAAGCTGCTTTCTGAAGCCAGAACACACAACGAAGGTAACCAATGACATTTCATTACTATTTTTAAAGGGTACAATTTTACAATGCCAGTGATTCCACCAATGACTGTTACTGATCGTGCTCCCAACTTTGCCCATGTACTCACAAATCTCTACACAGCTTTCTCCCTTGCTATTCTACCTCCTTACCCACTGCTTTTACTCTTTCTAGCTCCTTTCTGCCCTTCTACAACATCAGTGAGCTTCAGTCTGATCACTGCATAGCTTAGGAGTATTGTTTACTGAGCCAGAAATGTCTTCCACATCCACAGTAAATCAAAGTCAATCGAGGACCTACAGAGCAAGCATCCAGTATGCTTCTGGATGGAAAAAAAAAGAAGACAGGAAAAAACACCCTGTTGGGGTTTCTCAGAAGAGAAGGTTTTGGGGAGACCTAGAAGGAGCCTTGCAGTACCTAAAGAGATTATACAAGAGGTATGGAGAAAGACTTCTGAATACTTTCCCCACCTGCTGCAGAAAAACCTTCACCAACCTGTCTTAATGCACTCAAAGGCTTTCTCTCACACACATGGAAACATAACATCCTGGTACATTCTTGGTTTATTCTGAGAAACATAATCTTCCATTTAGAAAATCCAGAGCAACTACTTTCTCATTAACCTAACAACATAACATGAGGATGGGCGTCCTTTGACTCCCAACAAAACACGCTCTCCCCGTGGCTTTGGACAAAAGGCCCACGTCCTTGTGGCTCTGCTGCACAAAAGCCACATTTAAGATTTAATGGCTCCTTCACTGGTTTGCCTGAATTCTAATTAAAATACCAGAGCAACACCAGAGCTGCTCCACTCAGAAGCATTTGCTACATGATATCTCAGAGTGCCTGAGATAAGGGAAATCTCAGCAAAGGAAAGTGACAACATTAATTACACTTTTTCTGTTAAATACAGAACAGTTCATTAAAAGCTTTAACAGGTGGCAGGTTTGGCAGCTCTATTGTGTGCAGGCTCTAGACAGATTTATCATGCCTTTCATTTTAAAACATTTATGTGAACGCATTTGCTGAGATAAATTATCTTGTTCACAAAAGCATCCTGATCAAGGCTGCTGTTTGAAGTGTTACATCAATCAAATCATGTTGTAAAAATGTTAGCATCAATTTTGACAAACAGCATCTCATATTTATAGTTTTGGTGCTCTCTCCATTAGTTTCCCTTCCAACTTAAGTATTTTGTACGTTTTAGATCTACAACAGTGAAGGAAGTGCTGAATACAAACTGGCTGAGTCATTCAGCATGGCTGGACGGATACCCCGGGGAAAGCAGACAGCAGGCACACTGCTGCTGTCTCATAGCAACCCAAAAAAGACATCGAGACTCACAGGCAACTTTTGGGAGGTTCATGAGGGATTGAAATTAAGGGCTGCTTTCATGGAAAGGCAAGGTTTCAGCCATTCCAAGGTTTTTCATTAGGCAGTTGTCCTCAGAAGCATTTGTCTGAAGGGGAAGGAATTACACTGCTGTGGTTTCCACTTTTGTTGAGAAACTTTTTTGTGTAGGCACTCAGATGCACAAAAGCCAGGGTCTCACATCCCAGGCCCCATCCATCCAGCTAGGAACTTTTCACAAAGACTTGTTATTCAGCCCAACAAACATTTAAATATATATACTACAAAAATCCAGTCCAACTGAGAGTGCCACTGAGCAACAGCCTAAACTTAAAGGAGAGAAGACTTTCAGATTAAGTTTCTGCCTACATCAGCAGAGGTGTCTGGAGTGAGACTTAGAGCTACGCTGAATGAAGCAAATTATCAAAATTTCTACTGCTATGATCCACTGTCAGAGCACCAATCAAGAAGTGGGAGTCCATGGAACACACTTAGCAAAACAGAGCAAGAAAGCTCTCCAGCCTGAGAGCTCCACTGAATTAAAAGATGACAAACATACAGTCACCCAAACACAAACAGCAGCAAGTTCATTTGAAGCCACAGAATCCATCCTTTTCAGCAGGGTCTTCTTAAGGAACAAAAGTTTTTCCACTACTATGAATTAGAAACTCATGTCTAAGCCATCTCCTTTTCCATCTCCTAAGAAGAGTTTGCATCAATGACTGCTCCAGATCACTTTTCTCTTTTAAGGAGAGAAGATCAACTTATGTAACAATATTCCAACTCTAGGGGGTTGAGTAGGTTTTCATTTTGAAACACAAATGTGTACCACAATTTAACAACCTCCCTCTAAGGCTTGCACTCCCATTTACACAAAGATTTCAGGTTCTGAGTGCTAAGAAGAACTGAGGATAAAGAAAATTATTTTCGAACGCAAATGGCTTTATGATCTAAGAAAACCAGAGCAAGTACCAAAGCCTGTAAACATTCCTGTCCAACATTCAGTCCGCAGTCCTTGTCACTGAGTTTCAGGGCCTTTTAACTGATACACACTTCTTTGGTACTACCTATTCCAGACTTCAGGCATTTCTGACCAAGATGCCTCTTAAATATGAGTGCCAGTCAAACAAATGACAGACACCACCAGCCTTGAGGGATTCTCATCCTCTATTATTAAACTGAGAAGTTTAATAAAAAGTTAGATAAGTTACAGCATCTATCCAAAGGACAGATGTCTATCACAGTCTCATGTGATAGACACTGTCAGAATTTTGGGGCATCTGTCCTTCCTCATTATTAATATCATACAAGTATCAAGGGAATTGCAGACTCTCCTGGTCCCTGCTGTCTTGTGCAATGCCTTTGCTACAAACAGACATTTGAAAGTAAGACAGCAGATGTCAGAACAACAACCACCAAGCCCTTTTTGGCACTTAAACATTTAAAAACTGTTTCTCCCATCCACTATAAACTCCTGAATTTGCTAATCTTAATTTCTTAAACTCAACTACCCTCGTTCCCAGTGCAGAAAAAGGACTCATTTGATAAACCCAAGTTGTATAAAGGCACTGCCATTGACCTGCTGTATTCAAGTTTCTTGCACTAACCAGTACAGCACCATCTCGGTTTCTTCTCTACTCCACTGTGTTCTGTACAATTGTCACAAACTTCAGCTGTTAAAAGAGCCAAATTATTTTTATGTCCTTTGCTGCTGATAGAGAATTAAGTGTCTTGCTTAAAGGCAGTCTGGCAAGATTCCTCTGAACACATTTTTACCTTGTTTGGTCTATTAAAAGAAACTTGGAATGGTTCTTGATGGAAGCTTATATCAATGGCTGCACAGAAAACAGGGTTCAACCCATTAAAAACTAGCTGAGCGCTGCCATCATAGAATTGGACTCAGCAGGCAGCAGGAGCTTCTTTTCCCACATCACTGACTGTCCAAGCTGGAAAGGGAATGAGAGCAGCTCCAGAAAGCCAGAGACACTTATGGAAATATATTCAGACTGCCAACTGAAGAGTAAGGAGGATTTCAGGAATGCAGTTTGAGGTCATTCAGTTTTTCTCTACTACACAAGCCTGTCGAAGAACTAAGAAAGCCTCTTCCCCCAGCAACAAGTCATGTTGTACATGCTGCTTATTCAGCTGCAAATACAGCTTTTATCCCAGAGGTAATGGACTTAGAGAAGGCTATTCTTAAGCACTAATACGCTAAAAGGACTCAATTATTTTAATTTCAAGCCTAATGAGGCTCTCCTGTGAGCTATTCATTTTGCTACTTCCATGAGCCATGCACACTTGTACCACATCCAAGTAAATAAAAGGAAGGAAGAAAAAAGTCATCATGACTCGGCCCTGTTAATGGACACAGACCTCCTACAGTGCTGAAATTCCCTTTCAACAGCAAAACAGGAAGATCATCAAAAGCCCATCACCCACACAAAGGTCAAGCTGTAGAAAAGGCTGATTATCACACAACTGCTTATCGTTCCTAATTGTTTGGAAAATTTTACAGCATTGAGACTGAGTGTGGGATGGAACAAACTTGAATTCTGGTTTTCTCAGGCCACTCATATTGACCTGATCATGATTAGTCTAATGCACAAGTGCTCCTATCTGACAAGATCAAGAGATTATGTGAGATTACAAGGAACTGTTACTCGTGTGTCACTTGGTGAATGAGCCCATGTGGGGATACACACTCACTGTACCTTCCCCTGTGGCCACCCAAGAACCTTTGAAAACACACAAGGGGTTTGGTTGCTAACCCCTGGAGGACAGAAAGCTATTTCTGGTCTTTGAAAGCAAGGTGGAAGACAGGCTTTATTTTGTGTGGGGAAGACAACCCTACTATTTTCTCAATATCTGTGCGCTTTCTATATTCTATTTCTCCATCTACCAAACAAATTTATTTAAGTCTTGGCTAAGTCAGGTAGTGATGATACAGCCTGTGCTGCTGCTAAAACTTCTTAAGGCTTTACTGAAAACACAAAACAAACGCAAGGAAAAAAAAAATCAAATTAAGACACCATGATTCAGGGCTGCACTTCATGCTACTGACATCAAAATAAAACTTCCAATTCCCAAGTCACTCTTATTTGATTTGTGCCCCTCTAGCTCTGTCTGGCTGTTCCTCATGTAATGCTGGTCCAGCACATAATGCACAGTGTGCTTCTAGATCCCTCCTCTCTCTTCTGCCATGACAAAATGGCTCTCTGAGCCTAATGTGATTTCCTGCTAGCTCAGTCCTGACACCTGAAATCCTTCAGCCCCTTTTTCTTTTCCTCATGGCTGTTTACAACACAGAGGTGGCAGCCTGTGCAGGATGCCTGACAGACTGGAGAGCAGAGTGATGGCCAGTGGCAGAAATGCACCACCATTCCATCTCACCTCAGCTGCTCCACAAAGCCTGGAAACCTTTTTCTACTCATTTTGTTTCATCTCATTCCCACTCCCATCAATTTTCCCAGCAAAATAAACTATAATAAAGTTCTTTGCAAAGTCCTCAGACTCTAAGGCTACTACTACACAGCCACCATGTTCAGAAATGTCCATCTTATCAAGAAATGGTAAGAAGGAAATCCAAATGTCTGAAAGACCCCCTTTCAAGTCCAAGCCATTGCTGAAGCTCAAGTTCTTCTCTGCCAGCCAGCATGACAAGCAGCTCAGCAGGCACTGAGCACTTACAGTTCAGTTTTATTTCCACATGGTCACGTGCTTTCTTCAAACTAAGAATATTTTCATTGTTAATGACTTAATGAGGTATTTTAGTTATCTGTTGTACCATCAGGGCTGACATGATAAAGCAGTGAACTGTAGTTTTAGTTTTTCAACTTGTCTGAGAAAGGAGACACTTTTTTCCATACAGTCTGTTTTCACCTGAACACTGAAAACTCACCAACCAAGCCCTCAGAAGGTTACCCCAAATTTCATTTCCACATTCAGGTAAGTAATTTTAAGCAAGCAAAAAGCAATCTGACTCCCAATCTGAAGGCGCAGGGTAGTGAGGTAGTCTTTCACAAGTCAGTGTAAACATAGTAAGAAATGAAAATTAGCCTGTGAGAAAACATCAGCCGCTAGTGTGCAGCAGAAATGGAAGCAAAATCAAAATTGCCTTATAAAAGATAGCAGTTACCTACTAAAACCTATCTGGCAAAACCAGCAGTCAGCCCACAGCCTGCAAACTGTGAGTATTGTCTGAAACCCACAGTTTTATCTCAGGTTACCCGACCAGAAGGGATCTGAGCTGGCCAAGTGCCTGCGCTGGCTTTGAGCAGGGCAGGGGGCTCACGTGGAAGAATGATCCCCTTGTTTTTAGCACTTCCTGCCCATCACTTCCCTGTTATCTTAGGAATCCTGCCATGAGCCTCATCCCCACATCAAGGACATCCCTTCTACTCCACTGAGCTTCATTTCCTACTGAGGATGATGAATGGTGACAAGTCATCTCTAATTTATTGGGACTGTTATTCTCTCAGTCCAGAACTGTTTGGAGCTGTCACCTGCTCACTCATTTTCTATGTGCTAGTAATATGGGACAAGGGAGACACTTCTGAAAAACTCATGCAGGTGCTAGTAAAAATCCTGTGGTTAATGGTTGGATTAAATTATTCCATTGAATTCAACAGGGGATGATATATTCCTTATAGAAATGTTTGGAGGTCATTAAACATTTCAGTATATTTCTAAGAAACTTCCAGTATGAAACAACAGTGAAATTTCTGTTCCATCATTTTAAGTGATAGACAATCTTTCCATAAAGGTTATGAAGAATTTTAAAGCTGGAATAAATGGCTAATAAGTTTGAATGTTAATCTTTATTCCTCTCTCCAAGCAGAAACCAGGCCTCAGTTTCACAATCTGATAAAACAGCACAGCAGCAGTATTTGCCTACACAAAAATAGAAAAAATCCTGTGATGAGAAGTGCTAATACAAGTCTCAGGAAAAGAAGAAGTGGGCAGGTTCCTGCATCACACATGCTAACACCCCAAAGCCATGTCCCTTTTACTTCAGCGTAACATCAAAAGCATTTTTGCACAATACTCATTAATCTCTGTACATGCAAAGATGGGAAAATCTACAGGAACTGAACACCCATCAGTCTCTAATATGACAGTGCTAATATCTATCAAACCATGCATGTGAGAAGAAGCTTGTTTTCATGTATGACATAGGCTTAGACTAGGAGAGCACATTTTTCCACAAATGAGTGGATACATTTGGCTAAGAAAGGGATCTGGCAGTGCTCCATTACATTAATGTGATTTTTGCCAGCCCATTCACCTCTTATGATACTGTCAAAGTCAGTCATTCGGCCACCAATAAAGTTAGGAGGCAAAATCAGAGCAGATGGGCCTCACCTGATGCTAAGTGACTGCATTCATCCCGGTGTTATTATGCAATTCCTACAGATGTCATCTCTTAGAGAAACACTTCACATAATTGCCCATATGCAAACACCCGATACATGTATTATTTCACTGTGTCACCAGCTCCCTCCATGAGACACTCTGTAAGGTCCAGTGTAATTTACCATTACACTCCGTAGTAAAATATCATTTCTGAGCTCAGAAAGTTACAAGAAGTCCTTCATTTTTACTGCCCCACAGCTGATGGTACAGGGCCCTTACTCATTTATTTCAAGACAGGGCAGTTAACGTTTCTTTCAAGAAATTAGAAATAATGAGTTAACAATAAGTTTTCTTTTCCATTAACCCCACACAAGGCCTAAGGTTCCCTCCTGCAGGTAAGTGAAGTAAGCAATGGAGACCAAAGAAACAACCATCAGACAGAAAAGTGCTCCAGCAAAGAACGACAAAACTTCAAAAGCCAATTCAGATTGCTGCCAGCTGTGCTTACATCCAACTTACTGCTAATTTAGAGAGAATGCAGAGAGCATCTTGCTCATCTTTAAAATGGTCACAGCTCTCGTCACAGGTGGCTGGCACATGACTGTCACCTCCAGCAGCCACCCTGTCATGCTGTGGAAGAGGGTATTACTATCCCAAAGCACTAACTCACCCCACTTGTTTCCCCCAGCTCTGGCACACTCCCTAACCAACTAAGAACACACTGAAGTCAACATAAAGTAGTCAACAAAGCACATCCAAGGTTCTAACATTCAGATCTACATACTCCTAAGCAAGTTTAGAAAGGCCATTTCCACCATGGTGATATCCTGGACAGCAAGAGCCAGGCTGCAATGAACAATTACCATTTTCACTGAGTCTTTATGTGACACACTGCCCCCATTCTCTGAGCCACAGGGAGCTCAACCCTTTTTGTCCCTTACAAAACACACTCCTTGGGTTTAAAATGACATTTTTCTTCTAGGAAGCTAACTGTAGTGTCCCTAAGTTCTTTCATGTGAATTTAAAAAAAGCTTTGCTCATTTTCACAGGGCTTATTAGGTTGCTTATGCATGCAAGAGCTGAATGCATGAAACTTCTCATTCCTTCTTCTGAAGGAATGTTTCCTCTACTTTACACAAAAAGGCAGGCCTCGAGTGACAATAACAACAAAAATGTAATTCCCAGAACTCACTATAAAGTACCGCTAAACCAAAAAAAAAAAATAAAAATCCAGGGATATTTGTCTGTCTTGCTGAAGACAGCCTAGCATTTGCAATTCCTACTGAAATGACATCCCAACCTAGGTTAAAAATCAGTGTCTCAGCTTTTATAATACCTGTGACTTAAGTGACCCATTTTTTCCTATTTATGCATCTGACAGTTTTGAAGAGCTCTTACCTCAAGTTTTAGCAGCCCTGACGGAGTCCACAGCTTTTTCTTAAACAAAAATCATTGCCCCACACAGTGCACAAATGTGTGAATCCTACTGTGCACATAATCTACAAATGGAACTAAATGAGTGATCATCAATTGCATTTAACCCTTTTTCTAATATTCTACAAGCCTCTCACAAACATCTGTGTATTTTCAAAATATTAAATGCAATTGAATCTTCTTTCCAAATTGTATTTAAAATATTACCTCTACTTGATTTTAGTAATTCTGCAGTGCTTTTAAGCTAAAAAGTGTTTATTAAACTACCGTACACTAAAACTATCTGTGGATAATTGAAAATACCTGAAAAACCACAAGCTTAAGCTTTTCCTTTTGGGATACCAAATTCCTCCCCAGAAAAGATTGCACAAATCTTCATATATTTTGTACGTCAGAAAATAGGTAAAACTTTCTGAAACTACAGTTCAGAAACTCTGGTGTTCATTCAGATACCTGCCAGGATTTGGTAGGGCAGCTGGTAATTTAAGGATGAACATTTGCCCAGATCTACACTCTTAGACTTCCTGCCTTTTTCTCTCCCATGACACTTTTGTTCTTCATGAACATTCCCAATACTCTCCAAACCCCAGCACTTTTTGGCACTTTGTCCTTCCACTCCACTTAAACAATAGAAGGTTAGGATGAATATGAAAGGACAGTGTTACCTGGAGTAATTATATGGTAAAACACAATTTTATTCTGAGCACACTTTGCATCACTGTGCAAGATTCAAAACAGGACTTGACACCAGAGCTACATGACAAAGGCATTCTAGTTTTTGCCACTCAGGACAAATACAGGCATGAAAAGAGAACCACTCTCCTGACACTCACCTGAAGCATGACTGTTTCCAGTGTTATTCCTCCAGTCCCGTTGCTGGTATGCAGGAAAAGGTGTAGTGACCTATTTTGACATTCACCCCCCATTCTTATTTGTGCCTCTTAGTTTTTCCCTTTGCTTCTATGTATACAAGGCCAAAACCCTAAGCTTGCTTCTTGCCTACCTGGTTCCTAGAGCTTCTGTTCTTAAAGTATTTCTAGTCTTTTTACATATAAAATGGCTTGTCCCAAAATTTTGGGTTTTCTTCGAAAGGCTTCCCACAAAAACACTGGACTCATTCTGAAAGTAATACAAATGTGGATCTTCAAAGCATCATACTGGATCAGTTTCACTTCAGATGGGAAATCAAGAGACATCTTCAACACCCTTCCATTAAATCACTATCTTCAGCATTTTCTTTTCAGACAGTCCTTAACATGTGAGCTGCTCTCTTGAAGAAGCACAGCTTCATTCCTCCTCCCCAGCTCAACTTCACCACTGCCCAAAACCCAGCCAGACTCACAGGCAGTCTGAGCTCAGCAACCCTTTCTGAAAATCTCCCCCCCTCTCCTCCATGCACTCCCCTGAATAAGGCAGGCAATAACAGCATTGCCTGCAATGTACTACTATTTGAAAGAAATGCAGCCATTTATGTCAGCTTTCCAAAATTTCAGACAGATAATTGTACCCTTAGACAGATAATTGTACCTCTTCCTGTAATGATTCAGATAGAGTGAACCCTACCTTCCTGCAACATCACCTTTTGGGTGCCCAGTCAGAGGCTGTCTCACAGTACTTACTTTTGCAGACATCTCTTTCTCTCCTCTCCCAGCCCTGACCATGGTATCTCCCAAAGCAGATCAGAGTTTTCCTCTCTGGAGGGACCTTCTACTACCTCAGTTCTGCTTGCACACACTGGTTGGATTATTAACTGTGTAAGCAGTTAATAGAGAAATCTATCATTGAACCTTCCTGCTGACTACACAGGCATTAGCAAACTCCACAAAGCACAGCAATTCTTTTCTGGATAGTATCCATTATTCACAGTCACCCTACATAAAAAGCCTTTATGCTCTTCCTGAATGTTTGCAGCGCGTTGGGGACCTGCTGGACACAGCCCACTGGATAATTGACAGCAGGGCTGCCTTTAGCTGGTTTCATTCTGCAGCAACCTCATGTACCATTGCTGGTAATGCCATCAATTTGAGAGAAGCATGGGTATTATTCTAATAATAATTTTATTTTACTGTCTGCTTTAACATTATTTTTCTACTGTCAAATGTTCATTTAGAAGTGCCTACACAGCAAGATTTAGACATCATCCTGCAAAAAAGCATTTTTCTCCCTGTATCTTCCACAGAGTATATGTTCATGGGCTCTACTGTGAGCTGCTGAAGGTTTTAAAAAGAACAGAGCTGAAGTGTTTTGTGGGAAAACACTACAAGCCAAATGCTGAACCTAAATGGTATTTGCAGATGCACACTGTGCTCACAAGGTAAGCCAAGCAGAATAATGCAAGCAAATAATTATCCTCTGAAGAAAACAAAGAATGTGAGGAATAGTGGTTAACAAATTAATGGAAGCCCTGCCAACATTTTAGATCTGGAAGTTTAGCTCTTCCTCCCCACACCTGCTGAGAAGCCCTGGTGCAGTTCTCCAGCCTCTCATTTAACACGCTCTTCCCTCGAGCTCTGGTTAAATTCCTTGAGCCCACACAGCACAGCTGAATTTTCTCCCACAGCCCCCTCTGACCACTTCACCCTCTCTCCCAAGGTCAAATGCTATATTCGTGTCCAAGCTTCCACAGCACCACATTCAAGCCCCTGATGTGAAAGAGACTTTACATGCATGCAATTAACCTCTCTCTGAAATTATTCCTGCATGCACACGCTGAACCCTGCCAGATCAGGTTTGTAAGGTACAAACCCAACTTGACTAGCTCACATTGAGCTACTGTATCCACAAAGCACTTTTATTGCTGCAATGACAGTACTGGGCAGCATCTCCTCTGTCTCTGCACCAGCACTCCATTCCCAGCAGCAAAGAGATGGCAGCACAGGGTGATGGGAATCCATCATCCATGCCCTGTAAAAGGTCTCAGTCCTGATACATGGATGCTACCAGAGGAAGCCAAGGGCGACCAATACTCAAGGGCCCTTCACTCTTACCTGGCTCCTATTTCTGCAGCCCTGCTCCTCTCCCAAAGCACAGTGCAGTGAGACAGAGAAGGAGAGGAGCAGCAGCACACTGTGAGAGTTTGTAATATAAGTTGAAACAAAACTACAGAAGGGACACTGTCTAGCAGGCTACATATCAGTCAAGTACACCTCAGCAGTAGTACCTTCTTTTGGCAATCTGAGAGCTTTAAAAGGAATGATACAAGCTCACCTGTGGTGAACTCAAGATTTTCAAAGTAATAGAAGAGGGTCTGGAAAGCATCCAGCATTTCAAAGTCCTGTAGCATACTGGAGACAAACAACTGCTGATCCCTGCACTAAATCCAAATCACACTGCTGCCACTACAGAGAACATCACACAGCTGCAACCATGCACCACCTCTGAGAGCTGCACTAAATGCCTCAGACTTAAGCATATTCAGGAAGATATTTGAGAAATATTAGAATATTTGAGAGAAATTATTATTATTTTTGTAAGTACAGCAAACATGAATCATTCAACTAATTAAACCCTTTTAACGTCTGAAACAGGTGATTTCAAACAGCAGTATTGGTTGTTCTGCTGGTTTTATAACTCAGTTATATCCAGAGGCAGCAAACTGAGCAGGACCCAGCAAGGGAGAGGACAGACACATCTATAGTACAGACTCCAAACGCAACACTGTTTCAAGTCTTTGAAGCCACTCACATATACAGCTATTCTGGGTATTTTCAGCAGGACATAACCATAAAAAGTCTGAATGCTGTCATCTTTTGGGAGACCAAGAAAAGCACCAGCAACTTAACCTAGCAGACCTTTGGTTTAATTAAACACTTTATTAGAAAAACTATGTACTTATTTATGATTCATATTTAAGAAGACCAAGAATACAGCTGTGTTGTGAATGCAAGCCAAGAATGGGAATCTTGGTTTTGTGTTTTCAAGTCAGCTTAACCGCCTAATTAGCTCTACTCACAATGTTAAATACTCTCAGAATGAGAATTAAATCAGCCTTTTGTAACATTCAGAGCAGTGGATGAGGTTTTTTCACTCAGTTAATTGGATACTTCTTTCCAGTGTAGCAAAAGAACACCAAAATAATCTCTGTGCTTACTAAACCAACTGTTACACTAAAGAGGTTAAAACAAATGTCATCAGGCACACTTGTTTGCTTTTAGAATTGGTTGTAGTCTGTTTCTTGCAATCACAAACGGGCCTGGTGAGAAAAAAACAAGGGTCATAACGCACTGGTCCTAAAATCATGATTTCACACTTGAGTAAAATCCATGTTTTCACAGTCCACACTCACAAGTGCCTCGGGAAATATAAACCTCCAGCTTGCAGAGAAGTGAGAAGGACTGGGCCTTATCTTCCCAGTGAAAATTGCTCCACAGCCACCAGTGGTAGCACTGACATCTGCTAGACTTGGGCTTTTTATTGGAACAAGTGCTTTAATAGAAATTGAAGACAATTTTAAAGAAAAAAACCTCCCCATTTCCTCTCTAGCATGTCTTCAGCATAAAGTACATGAATTCTTGTCTCCAACTGGCTCAAAACAGTTTGATTACTCATAAAATGCTTTACTTTTACCTTGGTATGAACCAGAGGGTAGAAAATTACCTTATGCTTCTCTTCTTATTGTCACATTATAAATGCCAAAGTCACTTGCCTCTGTACCCTCCATCCTCAGCTTAGGCTAAGCTATTAAAAACCAAGGTAACTGGCCAGAAAACTAAAAGTCAAAAAACTTCAGTGCATCAAAAAACCTGACACACAGGATCTGTGTGTTTTATTTTTCAGTTATGACTCTCCCTTCTTCCCAGATAGTGTTGGTTATCTAAATGACATTATATAAATACTGAGAGAAAATGAAGAAACACACCTGGAATAACAATCAAACCCGTGAAGCAAAAGGAAAGAGATCTTCTGTTGATCCGAAGGTATTTAAATGCAGCATGTGTTTTACAGCCTAGGCTGTGAATGAAATGTAACACCAGGCTTCTTCCAGACCAACCCAAGAACTCTCATGCCAACAACGTCCCTTCAGGAGCTCACCATCACACACATCTTGCTCAGCCTCACCCACATGGAGAGCTTTTCACTCTTTTTTACCAGGAAAGATGCTTTTTCGTGAGGAAAGATGCTTGGTGGCAGGAGTTTGGAGACTGCACGGAATTTAATACAACTTCACTAAAGGAAATCAAGCCAGTTTGGTGCTCCTGGGACTGATCTGGCATTCCTGAGAGTCATGAAGAAGGTTACAGCACAGCAAACTTCACACTGTTACATCTCCTCTCCCTTCCCAGCACCACTGTGTGCCTCATCCAAGCACTACCCATGGCCAAGCTCTCTGCTCTTAAACATTTATGTAAGGAATTGTGAAAACAGACTGATCTCAGTCTGCCTCTATCTTTTTCAGAGACACGCTAACAGGACGTGCACCAAACACCAATTGTGCTAGCATTTCTCAGGGGGTGTTTTCTCAGAAAGTCCCTCTAGGCAATGTTTTCCCTGCTGAAAGGGATTATTTCTGTAACATGCAAAAGTTGGTTTATGTAGCACATCATCTGTCTCATCCACATAAAACTGGATCATTACAGGGAATTTGAGAGTATGCAGATGAAGAGGTAATACGGCAGTCAACAAAAGATATCAAGAAAAGCAGTGAAGCTCACTCCAAGACACTGTTAGTGATTCTGCAGTACAAATTAAAGGTTTTATATGAAGTGTACTGAGCAACAACTTCATCTGCAGAAAAGATATCAGGAGAAACACAATATATATATTATTTGCTAAATGTGTTTAGCTTGCAAAAGCTCAACAGTTTCAGTAATGGCTGGTACACAGTAAGGTAAGTATCACTTCCAAGTCCAGGGAGGATTGGGAAATCTGGCATCTGAACACTAGGCAGTTTATGGCAAATAGTAATTTTAATAAGAACGACAGGCTGGAGTTTTTAATAATATCCTTTTTCCAAATGAATACTAAACCTCTTCTTCAGATGTGGAGCATTATTTATTGCTCTTTAAGTGAGGAAAAGGAAAGGAAGGAAGTGGGAAAAATCTGCAAGTGTCTCTCATTCTGACTGGGCTCCAAAACATGTAAATAATTCTCGATTTCTTGCAAGAAGTTTCTTCTGAGATCCCCACTGTACTCTGGCAATACACACATAGTAGCTTATTAAAGCATCAGCTCATACACTTAAAAACACAGCCTGTGTCTGTTTTCTATCACCTGCATGACCAGATCATTACAGTAATGCTCAGCTCATGTATACCAGCTTCCAAAACACATCTATGTCCATGAAAGCCCTTAGTACTCCTCAATTGCTTGTGGTTATTATTCAAGAGTAAAAGAGTGGAAACACTGCAATTACTCACTCAAAGCAGGAGCACTTTGTGGGTAGCTGCACAGACTTTTAATAGATTTCAGTCTGCAGTCCAAGCAGTAAAAAGAGAAAAGTTCTTGTTAGCTCAACTTCTGTGCTGCAAGCCTGCTGGAAAAGGATGTCCCTCCAGCATTAGAAGTTAATTTAGCTGCATCTGTTACTATTCAACCCCTGGACTCCCTTCTGAGGCTGCCAACACAAATGCCACCTGTGAAGGCCATTCTCATAAACTTGTTCCATGCAAAGGGATGTGAAATGTCTGGCCCAGTTCATCAGGGAACACGTGGCAGCCCAAAAGCTCTAACAACCAACACACACAGGAAGGTTTTTCTTGCCCACAGTGGCAATGTTAGCACATCTTCATGATACTGCTGTGTTCAAATTTGTGTAGGATTCATGTCATTTCCATGTAAGAGCATTCATGCAGTCTAGCTGAATCAAGATGAAATCAATGGGCTTGTATGAATGCTGCTAAAAATTATTGCTTGGATAAGTTCTCCATTACTGCAGCAACAACATTAAGTAAATCCCTTAGCAATATGCAAGGAAATAGGCAAACACACCTAGGATTTCTTTACTTTGGGACATTAACTGTGGCCTACACAATGTAATAGAACCAGCTGAACTTTTCCACTCCTAAAACTTCCCTTAATAGCATATGCTAAACTAAAAACTATCAACAGCAAATTTAGGTTATGAGTTGAACAAATGTTACTGAATTTCAACTGTCAGGCTCCAGAACAAAACATCCTCATCCATTCATTACTGCACGTTTGCCCTTAAATAAGAGAGACTTACCACATAACCTCTACTGCCCAAATTATTGGAGTGTGAAAAAAGATCAAATTTTACAATGGTTAAAGTTCCACATATGCTCTAAAGAAGAGACATTAAGTTTACTTAAAGATTAATCTCGAGGCTGATTTTCATGGAATTTCATCCTATGGCCTCACATGCGCTGTATAGCACTATTCACATTAGTTGCTTTACTGCTTCTATTAAGCAAGGAAATCTAAAGAGAAACATCAAGAGCAGACCACTGCTGTCCCACTGAATATGACACAAGGCACTGCACACTGCACTGGAGTTCATAAACCACTGACAGAATCAGGAATTTAGATCAGTGTCTTTCAGACAAGAAGGTGGTAATAAGAACGCAATAACAACCATCCAACATAACGTGACATTTTTCAACCAGCCTGACACCGTCCTTACTCCTCTCCACACAATTTCATTAATCTGTTAAATATACATTCATTAGCATTCACCAGAAATGCACTTTTCATCTGGCAGTCAACAGAGAAAAGAAAAAGACAGTATCTCCCCTTGCTTCCCTGTCCCAAACCCTGGCACGAGTCAGAAACAGAGAGGAAAGGAGGGAGGGAGAGATGGTGTGATCATAAAAGGAAATACAGAGCTCAAGGCATCTACAGACTGGGCAGCCCCATCACGATGGAAAAGCAGCTCTGTACCGTCGTCCTGATTTTTTAAGATTTTCTAAGCCTTCTGATGTTTACATTCTTGTAGCAAACTTTCTCACACACCTTCTGTAAATAACTTAATATTTTGCTTTCTTTTATGGAGGAGGAAAAATTTGATGGACTGTTGGTTTGTCCAGTGTTATTGGAGAGGCGGCACTTTCACCCTCCAATCCACTGACTCTTTTAGAAAACCAAAAATGTTGGAGTCAGAAAATAAACTTCCCTTTTCTTCACCTTGAGAGCAGCGGTGTGTGTGCTTGTGTTGTTTCGTGTCCTATAGTGACACTGTACCATGTAGCAGCCTCTTATATTTGGAAGTCCTGCCTATCCATGAAAGGCAAGGAAGCACACTGAACTTCAGCATTAGCAAGCTTTTACAAACAAGCCAGTTCCCTGGTCCCAGGAAGAGAAAGGTGGGGGCAGCCCTCCGAACATTTGGACTAGGCAGATGCATTGGCAGCCAAGACCTGAAATTAAGCTGTTGGCCAGTTTAGATCTTATTAGAGTGCCTCTCTTTTCCAATCTTAACAGCAGGTGTTGGCTGGGTCTAACGACACACGCAGTTTACACAACACATGGCAGCGTACTCGGGAGCTCCAGCTCTGACTGCACACACATGGGTCAATGGTGCTGGCACTTGCAGTCAGGGCCACCAGGCATTCCTGCTTTGTTCTATTATAAAAATATTTACTGGGACTAATTTCCCACTTTGGATTGAGTAAAGATACAGAAATCTGGGAGTGTGTATTTATTTTTCCCAAACAGCTCTGAAAGAGGACTTGGGGCAGTTCTGACTGCCACACAAACAGGCAGACTAACGTGGGATCACATTTTCTTTACCACCCTGCATTTTGAGTTTGGTTATAACAACAAAAATTCCCTGTGGAATGCACAAGTTGAAACACCATAGAAGGTTCACATTTCCCACCTACAAAGCTGTCTCATTTCACTGAATTTTGAAATTCAGTCACTGGACCTGTTTCCTAAGGTCCAAAATGAGACAGACACGTTCTCAGTTTGGCATAGCTTGGCACAGCACCCAGGCCCAGAGTTGTGCGGAGGTGGGTGTCAAAACGCATTAAAAAGGCTGATTATGGAAAACAAACTTTTAGCTTAAACTGAAGATCTACTCAGGCATCCAGCATGCCAGGGGCATGGGGAACAGGAAAGCAACTCCTCAATCTGTTATTTTCCAAGTTATCAAATGAGATGGAGACACTGAACCATGTTAGAGAGCAACAATCACATAAGCCAGACCTTCATGAATGTTACAGGCACTGAGAGAGGAAAGGGGCACAGTCATTTCACTAGCGAGTGTATTCAGAGGCAAAGGAAGACCAGGAAAAGTGGGAGCCAGAGCTAGATCTGAAGGAAGGGAACAGCAGCAACGCACGAAGGACGAGGACTGCACCTGAGAGCTGTTTTAAAAACTCAGTCAAGTTCAGGGACCATGAAAGGCTTCAAGCCCTTGGGAATGAAGCATGCACAAATCTCAACAAATTGGTATAATAGCAGGATACAGCAGCTGGCAGATGTTGCCAGTACCATCACAGCAATGACACAACTGCTACATGCATATCTGACTAAAACAGACACTGAATTCTCCTTGCATTGCACTCAAACCTAAAAACCATCCTCACAGGAGAACTGCATTTTCAACTGCATAAGCTGGGGCAAAACATGGAGCAAGAACTGCACATTTTGTGGCACAGACTCCTTGCACAGTGCTTAGTAACACTCCTGTAATTAACATGGTAGTTAATGCTTTGGGAAAAACCTTTTTAATTCCTGTGAAAATCTGTAAGGCTCCTACTGGGCCAAGGCCAAAGACTTTTTAAAGGAACAAAACAAAGAGCAACTACTGGAAATTCAAGTTAGCATTTTTGATCCAAAAGAAGTAGAAAAGGGGATTAAAGCTGGAATTTGATCATCTCCAAGTTGAGTACTTCAGTGATGGATCTTGTTGCTATTTGTCTTGGGCTGAGAACAGAAATTCAGTCCTGTGAATTTGAGAAACCCTTCCCCAGCAACAGAATAACAGCACTAGAAGTACCCTGGTATCAAATAAACTCAGTCTTATCACACTAATCTCTCATGTACAAAATTCCCAAGGGTATCTACTGACCAAAGTATATTACACCTCTAAAAGTACTTATATAAGCCATTGAAGGAAAAAAACTGTGTCTCTAGGAGTAAGTTGCTGAAACCTGCAGCAGTAAATTAATTGAAAACTTAGAAAGGTATTAGAAATAGCAGAACTTTCTACTGTACATAAAAGCTAAGATTTATCCTTTGATAACCCTCCCTGTATTTCAGAGATTTCACTGCTTTAGTTGCAGAAGCCTGTTTATATTCATATAATTGAGGAGCCATTCATGGAACACCCAATAAAAGAGCCCAAAGTAGTTTTGAGCCTTTCCCTTCACCTTCCACTCCACTGCATTCACATGAGCCATTTAAGGTGTTTTTCTTGATGGATTTTTTCATGAAGGCTTTTTGTTTATTTTTTTAAGTTCCATATTCATCACTACTCAATAACAGAAAGTCTTCCTGGTAAATACTTTGAGATCTTAAAAACATCAGTACTGATGTCAAGAAAATCCTATTTAACGTCATCCAGTATATTAAGTGAAATTCCTGAGAAACATCTGAGAAACACCTATCAAACCTCACCCCCAGCCCCCCATTTCTTGTGACACCTGCATAATTTCATTTGATTAAATTCTCCCTTTAAAGTTTACAATAGGTTTGCACAGGCAAGAGTTCACCCTGCAGCACATGTCCATCCCAAAACTGTTTCCTAGATTAATAACAAGCGTTTTGCCTAGAAATGGAAAAATTGAAATATCATTATCAGTGGCTTGGACATTCCTTGCTGTTTTGACATCAAGTTCCTGAACTGGCTTCGTGGATTTTCAAGCAAGGCCCATGAAGCCAAGCGTGAACTCGGTGCTTCACATCCTTCCCTCAGCAAGACTGAGGGGGATGCTCTTAAAAATTAAAGCAAAATCTGCTGAAAAGCTGTTTCACTTGCTGTGATGCTCATCAGTATTTACACAAAAGCTGGTTCTTGCTGCTTCCTAGAGACAAGGACCAGAGTGCATACTCTGATCTCCCTTGACTGAAAATGCTCTAGGCAGCAAGGAGAGATCACAGTTCCTGTGATGCAGTTCTCAAGTGCATGTACAATTAGGTTTTTGCCCTCCACACAGAAATGTTTTCCACTCCCTTTTAACTTATTAAAAACCATGATGATCAATCTTTAATCATATTCAATACTAATACTGAAGGATTTTCCCTGAGAGGCTAAGATACAAAATATGTATTTATCATAGTAATTTCTATTTACATTCATTAGAAGCTTGATTTTAATTTAAAAACGCAGCTGCAGTTTATCAAGCTTTCTGTTATTGCTGTCAAATGGATTTATCGGTTGATGAAATTTTTACACAAATTGCATTAAATGGGAAGCAGTGAATCTGGCAGAGACACAAAGAGTAACAGAGGGGCTTCTACAAGTATGTTAACCAAAAAGGTGTATGTTAACAAAAGAAGGTGTAGCCACCCCAATAAACAACTGCTAACAACAGGTACACTGTTAACAACAGATGAGAACACTGAGGCACTCAGTGTAGTTGAGGTACTCAACTTTTTCCCTCAGTCTTCAGGGGCAACCTGTCTTCCCACACCTCTGCAGTGGAGGGACAGAAGGACAGGGACTGGGGGAGCAAAGTGCCTCCCACTGTAAATAAAGATCATGTTCATGGCCACCAAGGAACCGGAATGCACATGTGTCTGTGGGACCTGATGGGAGGCACCCCAGAGTGCTGAGGGAATTGGCTGATGTAGGTGCCAAGACATTCTCCATGATATTTGAAAATCCATGGCAGTCGGTGAAGTCCCAGATGATGGGAAAAAGGGAAGCTTTGTACCCACTTTCAAACAGGGCAGAAAGCAGGATCCTGGGAACTACTAACCTGTCAGCCTCACCTCTGTGCCTGGGACTGTCATGGAACAGCTCCTCCTGGAAGCTGTGCTAAGGCACATGGAGGATGGGAAGGTGATTTGAGACACCCAGCACAGCTTCACCAAGGGCAAGTCCTGCCTAACCAACCCTGTGCCCTTCTGTGATGGAGTGACTCCATCAGCAAACAAGGGAGGGTTACAGATGTAATTTATTTGGGCTTCTGTAAAGTCTTCACCATGGTTCCCCACAACATCCTTTTCTCTAAATTGGAGACAAATGGATTTGATGGTGGGACTGTCAGGTGGATAAGGACTTGGCTGGATCCAGAGGGTTGTGGTCAAGTGCTGAGTCCCAATGGACATCAGTGACAAGAGGTTGAAACTGTGACTCTCTAAGGTGCCTTCCAACCCAGGTCATTCTATGATTCATTCTACATTTTTTCCAGAAAGTAATACTTCAAAATATATTCTTTTTGTACATCAGAGAACATCTTTCTCTTACAGACAAAACAGTGACCCGTACTTAAGACTGCAGTTGCCACTAACTCACTTTCAGTCAACAACCAATTCAAATGTCACATTTATGATTGCCACTTTTCCACTTCAATCCCCTGTCCCATCCCAGGGCCTAAGACACTGCGAGCCACTGAATACCTTCCAGCATTACTTAAGCTGAACAGTTAAGTGCTTATAAAGATCTTGAGGAGAAAACTGCATGGCAAACTCTTCAAACTGGAACATGCGCTTACGAACTAGGATAAAAACTGAAACACTAGATCCTTGTCAGCTTTCAGACATACAGCAAAATTGTTTCCTGAAGGCTAACTCACAGCTTTTCAATATATCTCTGCTATACACACCTCAAACTCAAGTCTATAAACCAAGCTAAGTCTCAACAACATTAAAGAAACTCAAATTCTTTTTTGACTGGATGAGCTTGTCCATTCTTGTTCATTTACAACCTAATACCAATGATGTTCCATCAGTACAAGGTACCAAGCCTTGCTCCCACTTCCTCAGTAACACTGGGAGAGTGAGACAGCAAAACTGCAGAAAGGAGACAACACTCCAAATCTCCCTTCTCCTGCTCACAGAACCACAGAAAAAGCAGAATTTCTCATTGGCCAGCACTGACTTGCTCCTCCTGGCTGCAGTCAAGACCATGTCAACCCTGACACAGCTGGAGAGGTTAACCATAGGAGAGAAGAAAGGAAGAAATGAATTTTCATGGGGTGCATTTAAACAACAGCTGTACTGTGGAAAAGAGAACGCTGAATTCTGACTTCTTTCAGCTACCCACATTTCAAGCTTGAAGAACTGACCTTCAGATCTAGCATAACACTAGCTTTCTAAAGCACAAAACAGTAAAAATAATTAAGAAAGCAAAATCCAGTATCTCTTCCAAGCAGTAGGGATAACACAGATTTATCAGAAATCAGATTTTATTCCTTCACATGGCTTGCTCGCTTATTTAAGATTTTTTTCTCCTGTGGAATTAACTACGTTATTGCTATCCAAACACACAATTTCAGCAAACAGAAATGCTTTGCCAAATCCTCAGAGATATTTCAGGGATACCAGAGCAAACGACAGATGCTAATTTATTGATAAAACATTAAAAGGGAAAGATCCATGTGTTTGATGATAATAAAGAATCAATGACAATTCACTGACCTTGACTGTAACAGCTGTGCACTGCTTTTTCTCCTGTTGTTCTTCACTAGCTCTGTGTGCCTGTAGGCACAGGCTGGCAAAGGCAATTCCCCACTCTCACACTGATAGCTAATGACTTTTAAATTTAATAGCCTTGACGCCAAGGAGATGTACACACACTGACTAGAGCATATGTGGTACCCATCTCTGTTACTAGCAGGAAATGAGCCTGCTTCAGGAATTCCAAAGCATTTACTGATGGTTTAGACACAAAATGTTCCTCCTCCTCTTTACTTCCATTATACACAGTCACCCGGAGAATAAAGTCTGACAGATTATAATATTTTTCTAAAATTTGGCTCTGTTCATATCTCCCTCACTTTCAAAAACACAAAACATCACGGTATAATATCTGTTACAGACTGAACAGAAGCCAAGCCCAAATGTTAAGCAGAATGGTGCTCAGGACACCTGCTGAATTTTACACCAGAAACTGGATTCTGCTTTTCTCTAATTCACATTAACATGAATACAAGGTATGAATATAAGCTCTCTGGCTTGTCTTGTCCTCTCTTACTATATTTCTTCCACGTTCTATAAATATATACATAGATATATATATATACAATTATATTTATTATATATATATGCAATTAGAATATTCCTCAGTACAAGTAATCACTGCTCTCTGCCTCCCTCCAAACACAACCAACCAGCAAGCAAAACAAAAACTACAAACTGATTTGAAACAAAACCTCATTAACTTTCCTCCATTATATTATTGTCTAAAAGAATTACTGTACATCTGTAAATCGTACAGACTGTACAATCCAGTAGTAAACAAAGAGGTATTTATCCTAAATACAGATCCAATAGAACAAAATATGCTTGCCATTTCCTAATATCCATATGCACTGAAAATTCATGTTATCAGTGGAGTTCTTTGCTTTAGCTCTCCACAGCAAGAACAACAGGGCTCCCAGAAGGTCATAGTGATTTTCTTGTCACAGTTAATGCAGCAAACCCTTCAGTGTAATGGGAAAAAAATAGTTCTGTGTATGGCATTGAACCTGGGACATATTTCAGGCACTGACACTTGTGCAGTTTGTTCGGGAAACATTTCAAAAGCTACATCAAGGTGAGCTATTGACTGATCCCAACTTGGACAGGCACATTAATTTTCCAAACCCATCAGCATACTTTAAGTTACACTTCTCTCAGCACTTTTCCCACCCTACTTCGTATTTCTTTATGAACTTCCTTGAGACTAAAGTGGAAAATTCAAATAAGCTTTTAGTTATTTCACAAGCTGCTATCTAACCTATCACAAGTATCAGATCAGAATCACCACCTCCATTTGACAAAAGGGAAGCAGCAAAGCCAACAGGATATTTCTGAAGCCGTCCCACAGGTCAGTAGCAGATGGACAAGAAGATAATTTGGGCTCTGGGCTGTAGAAGGTTCCATGAAACACAGCATTATGCCACCTCTTAAAAAGTCATTAAATCTTTGCATGTAAACATCCTAGCACATATCAAGTACCAGGAAGCAGAGTTATATTCTGGAAACCCAGGATGTGGACCGCAGACATTTTAATTTGATGGCTGCTTTTTACACTCTTGATTAAAAATATATATAGTGGAAGATATGCTGTATTTCCCAGCAATTATTAACTATTTCATATTCAAAGTAGTTATCCTATCAAAATTTGTGTAAATATACAGTGTTTTACTTGATTAACCTATACTATCTGAGATAATTTTATGAGAAAACAGCTCCCAAGATGTGAAATGGGTATTTAGAAATTATCTCACACTTTGGAAACCATTTCCTCAAGACTGAATATTTTTCTTAGCATATGCACCATAATCCAAGCTGTAAAGCTTGGCCAAGTGTCATGTCTGCTCTATACAGGAAGCTGGATTAGATGGCTTTTACATGTCTGAGAAACTCCATACAAAAGGTATACCATCAGAAATTTAGTAGCCATAAAAAAAAATATGGGTGTGATGATCATATTTTAGCACCTGCACAGAAGTAACTCACAGATGTTAAAGCTTTTTTTGAAAGTCACAAACATCTGGAAAACCATTAATACATGAGACTATCATACCCCTGTAGGTGCTAGCAGGAGATCCTTACTATCAAAGAGGCTGACTCAAGAGGCAGCACTATTTAACTCTACTCCTCTGGCACTCTGGGGCTAGGCAGCCCTGAAGCATGCTGATGAAAAAGCTAAATAAACAGGAAAAGAGATGGGGAGTAAGGAGCAGTAAATCACAACAGAACCAGCCAGGCACACACCAGTCTGTTCCATATTACAGATGGCAATGTATTCAGGCTAGGGTCTTATGTGGGAAGACACAAAGCAAGGATACTCTGCATAGTAAGCAGAAAAAAAACCTTTAAAAACAAGAGCAGTAGTTTTTCAAATACAGCTTATTCATCTGCCTCAGTCAAATCCATCTGACTGATGATTTTTGCTACTTGAACTTCCTGTATACTCCTCTCCTTCTAAAATGCAGAAATGAGAAAACCTGACCTGGGAAAGGAAGTTTTAGAAATGAGTCTGATGGGGAAACCACATTAACTGCCAGGGCCTGACTCAGTGTTATCAAAATCCCAGATCCAACACTGAGCCACTGACAGAGACGGAGAACTTGGGTGCTTTACATTCCAGACAATTCTGCTTGTGTTAACCTACTTTTCTCCCTGACCTCCCATCCTATCTACTCCCTTCACTTACCAAGGGCTTGGTTTCATCTTCATCTTTGAAATAGTAGAGCTGGTCCCCCCTGAGGACGAACCAGCGCGTGTGCCAGGTCTTGACGAAGCCGCCCTGCTTCCGCAGCCACCCGCACTTGATGGCAACGTGCTGCCCTGGGCTCAGGGCTGGAGCCTCTGAAGAGCCACTGTGTTCTTCCATGCTGGCAGTGGGCAACTCTCCTGTGGGGAAAACAAGAGGAAAAGGTGAAATTATTAGATTATTATGCAGGCAGTAACTAGCTCCTTTCAACACAGCTGGAGAAGAAACAGGCCTCGGCTACAGAAGTGTGTTAGATTTGCCATCTGCCTGCTTGTTCTCTACTACTACTACTCACCTATAAAATAATAATGAACTGCTAAAAAGTGGGCAAAAGTATGTTCAACTGCTGTGCAAGGCATTTTGACCAGCACTGAAGAAGACATCAGCTATTTCTTGAGGTGAATTCTGCTGGGTTACAGGCAGTAACAAGAAATGAACTTACAGTACTTCCTCTGACTAAGGAAAGCAGCTGACTACTGGAAGTCCCCATTTAAAATTCCTTGGCAGGCTTGGGGCTTTCAGGGAATGTTTAAAAAGCCTCTGCTTCACCAAAGCTTAATTTTAACCCACCAGACAAGAGGGTTATTTTTTTGTTATTATTGTTGTTGCTCCTTTTACTGAAGTCCATTTAAAGGAACGGGAACAGTAAATGCAAGAACAGTTGCACATCACCTCATACAGGCAACCCCTGACTGAAGTGAGTGTGTGCCCAGAAACTTGTAATAGACATTTGGCAAATCATGAAGAATTTTGGCCCATCTTAAGGCGCAAGAACTGTCAAAACTGCAGCTGAACTGTGGAACTGAACTTGACAAAGTTTCATGTGGCATTTTGGCCTTGTTAAAACTATACCTTTTAACCATTTCTGGACAGTCATGACTCTTCCTGATGGATTTTGTACATATAATCATGTACTAATGTGCTTAACCTTCACAGTCATAAAGCTTTTCCGGCTCTCCTATTAAGTCTAGAGCACAAGCAAATGATTTTGAGTTGCAAGTTCTGATATTTCCAGTTAAAATATAAATCAAACCGAAACCTACACGTGCCAAAGAGTTTACACCTAAACAGAATAAAATGTGACTATGACCACAAACACAGCAGTGTGCAACATCGATCATGAAATTTCACTAAGTGTTTGGAGAACAACATGTTTCTCTTCTTTCCAGACTGCCAGTGGCCATCTCTTGCCTCATCAGGAGCTTGCACAGCTGTTTGAGCCCAGAAAAGTTGGCTTTCTAGGTAGCATTTTGTTTCCAAACATCAGGTTGGGAAAAGAATGAAATATTCTTAACATGCAGGCAGCAAGACATCTCTAAGAATACCTAGACTGAAGCTTCATGTTGTCACTTTAGGAAAGTGGGTTAGTGAGTCCAAGCCTGGCACTCCTGCTCTGGGTCCCTACACAGCAACAAGACCTTCACTGAACATCGTGACTGGGCATCAGCACTGCCACTGCAAAGGGATGTACTCAGTTTCTATCCAAGGCAGACTGGAAACACAGACAACACACTCATTTGACAGATGAGGTCTTCCCTCTGACAATTAATACACAGTGTTACATCACCATAAAATGAATCACAGTAACAGAAGGAATCAATAGATTCCAATCAGAAGTGGTTTTCAGCTCTTTTTACCTTTGGCTCCTTCTTCCTACTGCTCACACATCCCCTTTGCAACAACTTCAGCTGCCACCTCTGTTGTGTGGCACTTTTTCTCTAATACCCCCTCACAGTCTGTTTTCATGTCCCTGCTCTGAGCTGGATCCTGGAATCTGCTTGCCATGATTACAGCTCCTCACTGCCCTGTGCCACTGAGGTTAACAGGGCTCAACACAAGCACAGAGGTTTCAGCAAGGTACAAATTGCAGGATCAAAACTTAAATCACTCGGAATTCTTCTCAGAGAAAGGAAATCCTTCTCCTGTCCCTTTAGGGTTCACCTAGAGTCACCCAGAACACTTGTACTGTGAGATTTACTTGAGCCAAGTGGCACGACAAAACATGCAAATGTGTCTGGCTCTCTGCAGAGCAGATAAAGATTTATGTGTGTGTGTCTGTGGTTACAGTTGCGAGAACAAAACCGAACCAGCTGACAAGTCCTCAGACCACACTGCCCTCTCTCCAAAAGGAAATGCACCCAACTCATAATTGGCATTTTCTGAATACAAGCAGGAATCTCTTGGATGCTGCTGGGTTTTGGCTGGACCAAAGCAGATGCCAAGAAGCAGCCCTCCAACTCACACCCTTAGAAAGTGAGTATTAGCAAATATTTTATGGGAAGCATTGTAAACAGCAGGTGAATTACTGCAACTGAAAAAAGGAACAAAATCACTACCCATGGGCTACCCTGTGCTCCTTGGTGCACAACTGCTAAGCTGATCAGTTCATCTCTGCTGCCTGGGCAAGCCTCAAGGCAGGGACAAAGGAGTTTAAATACAGCATCTGTGTGTATCACTGCAGTGCTAAAGACATTAGGTCCCTATTACACTTGGACCACAAACAAGAATCTAAATACCAAAGTCAAAACCAATTAGCGGTTTGGATGAAAGATAATTTAGTTTCTTTCATGAAGTCACATGCCAATGGCGCTGATATCAGTGTAAGGATATGAATTTTTATCTAACTAAGGAAGATGTTAATACATCCCCATCTCTTTGTCTGGTAAAATTTCTATCTATTTCTGCAATATTGAATGAGGAGTAGGAGAGACAACAGGTCTACTGCTCCAAGTCCTCACAGGACAGTATAAGATCTCCTTTAAAGCAGTAGGATGCACTTAGAGATGCTCTGTACAAAAAAAAAAAAAAGAGCTGTATTATTTCATTCATTAGTGATTTAACTCTCTTCAGCACTAAAAAACTCAGCCACTTAACTTGTTTGCATTTAGTCCTGAGATTAAGTTTATTTGTTGTTTTTCATATATCCTTCCCTTTCAATGTCTGCCTACTACAAACCAGACCTGGAATCAGAAATTCCAGCAGCTGGCTCACTTTCACTACTTGTTTTTACAGCTGTTTCAACACTAAGATCATAAAAATAAATTGCAGAAATATCAGGGTGCTGGCACTGATGCAGAGAACAGTGAGGTGCAAGCAGTATGTAAACAACACATGACAAAGTGTGGAATTACATCAACATACTCCCAGTCCTCTCAGTCTCATAAGAGGAGGCAGAAAGCCATGCATTTTCAGCACTAAATGAGAATATTCCTCAAACTGATCTTCTCAACAGGAAACACAACTTGTACTTGCTGCCAGAGTCAACTCTACTGACTTGGCCATCCTCCAGTTTAGGTAATGACCAGAACTGAATAAATTCTATAGAATATATTCATTTGGGGCTGCCTGTGGGCTCACTCTCCCGGGCTTGTCTGGACATCGGGAGTGCAAAGCAAACAAAATGAGAAATGCTCCCTGACACTTTGGCTCTGCATCAACATCTGCTGGCCCACAGAGACCATCACCATCCACCACTGCTGGCCTCAATCCAACCTTCTTCTGCTCCCATAAAGCCACTTACCCCTCTCACTGGTCTGTCTAGAAGGCAACCAACTGCACTTATGTTCTCCTTGCCAGTGTGGAATGCCTGTCCTGGAGGCAGGCACAGAAAGCAGGGAAGTGTTTCTCCTCAGCTACCACTCACTCAATACTTGAATTATTAAATTGGCCATCTCCCTCAGATCCCAGCATTTTGCCAGGAAATAGTCAGAGAAACTCATTAAAGCACACCAAATCCAGTTACAAGAATAGCCACAGGACTGCATGAAGATGATCTGTTTGGCAAGAAACCCTGGTGGTTTGCAGTCAATGTTTTTCTTCTCACTGAAATTTCTCATGGCCAAGATAGCACATTTCAAGCATGCAAAACATCAGCAGAGTTCACTTCCAGTAACTCTTCATCTTTGCCACTGCTCAAATGCTGTTCTTTGCAGCCCAATGTCAGCCTACCACAAAATGGATAATAGTGGGAAGCTGCCAGAGTGCCTGCCCCAGATCCATCATCTTTCAGCCCATCTCATCTAATTCCCTTACGCTCACAAAAAGAGCAAAAAGGAACAGGCACACACAACACCGCAGAGACATGACTTCTCCACACCAGACACGTGGACAGACAGGCAGGAAGAGGCAGCAATTTCGCAGTAACAATAGGCTTGGTTATTGATGAACTTATCTGCCAAATACACATAGATGCACAAAATTCATCAAAGTCTCTGTGACACAATGGTGCTATGTAAAATTAGAATAATTCTTCAACACTTACATCTCTTTCCAAGTGATATCCAGTTCTGGGTACCCTCAGCTTACTTACAACAAGCTATCCAGAGTGTGCTTGAGTTCACTGGTATCTCTCAGGTTCAGAGCTGCTGCCTTTGACCAGTGAGTTCCCTTCCAATTTATTTTTGATTTAGTCTCACTGATTCTTCAAATCATTTAGTATGTGAAAACACTGTCAAGCACTGTGAACACACTTGCAAGCATTGATCTTGCTTGTAAGACATCCCAAGACACCTGACTCTCTGCTGCCACAGAGGCATGAGCTTGTAAGCAACTGCTGCAGGAAGCAGAAGACTGGCCTATTTCCCACCATCAGGACACTGCAAATCAGCTGCTACTCATCTGTTGTGCCAATGGGATATTGCACATGGAAGGAAAAGCATGTCAGAGGTAAAAACATACTTAATAACTTTCTAAGCTAACTTTCTGTTTGTGCTTAGCATTCTTACATTGCATGGAGCATGTCTCAGTTTCTGCCACTGCAAGGAGAGATTTTACAGCATTCCTCTCTTGCTTGCTTCCAAAACCTGCAGCAGTGGACATGCCAGTAGCTTTCTGCCACAAACTTTCAGAACAGACATTATACATTTATCCAAAAACTTTTCTGAGACATCTAACAAACCCCTTGCAGCACTGGCAGTAATGATCCTAGGCACAATCACCTGGCTGCTCTGCATTCCTCACTCTCACTTCTGTCCTAATAGGGACAGCCTGAATATACTTTGCTTGAAAGAATTTTAATTCCAAGGCCTAAATAATTATTCCTTAGGCAATAAAAAAACTGTGAGAGGTGTTATCAGCAGTCAGACTGCAGCAGGTGATATTCACTGCCTCATGCAGCTGAGGGGAAGACATCCATTACTTTTTCAATGCATTTTGGGATCAGTTCAAAAACCAAGACCCAATAACTTTGCCAGAACATGGAGGCCTTGGCCAAATACAACTCTTTAGTACCTCATTTGCATTTTTATGTCAGAATTTTCTAACACATTCTTAGACCAGCCAAACCTTTATAAGCCTACTGTTTTCTTACAGGAATTCAAACACAGCTATAAACAGCCCAAATCAAACAAGACTTGAGGATTTATAAAGAATATAAGAAGACATTCAACTTCTTGTGAATTACAACAGGAATTAGTTAACACATTTGGTCAGGCACTTTTGAAAACATCACTTCTGCATGTGTATATTTATTTTTGGTGATAATGACTAGTGCTAGTAAACATGTGCATAGTTTTGTAAAAGCAAAGCAATTGCAGCCTTTCTGTCACTGCAGCATCACATCACAGTGTCAGATCAGCATTTGGATTAATTTTCACAGCTTTAATTTTTGCTGCCCTTGCCATTCAGCCGTATTCTGTGAAAAGCCACACAGCAGCTTTCTCCTTTCTTGTCCTCCCACCACTGCTGTGGCAGCAGGAGCCATAACACAACTGCAAAGCTGAGAGCACTTTGTTGATCTCTCCTGACACCTAGAAAGGACATCTCACCATCACTTCCTAATCCCACTAACTTGTTTGGGAGAAGATGGATTCCACCTGTAGAAGACTTGTGTAACTGGCAGATATTTGCATAAATCTGTCTGGGTATTGTGTCTCAGGTACATATACACCATACCTGATTTAGAAGTGGCTGCAAAATGTCACAGCACAGGAAAGGGTTTTGAAGAACTTCAGCAACAACTTCCAAGGATAACAGCATCTCTGTTATGCGTTTTTGCATGCTATACATTATGTGTCTACCCCTCAGCTTTTTCCTCACATGGCAGCACACAGTTGCAAGACACGGTTGCTGTTACCAAAATGATTGGAAAAGTGAAGGTGTCCCTGTTCATTGCAGAGGAGTTGGACTGGGTGACCTTTAAAGGTCCCTACCAAAACAAAACTATTCTATCATTAGAATGGAGTGGTCCTTAACCTGCCAGATTTCTACCCAGACTCCCATTTCAAGTGTCTTATTCTGCACAACTGGCAATGCTAGAGGTAAACTGCACACAGCAGAAGATCAGCTGTAACTATATGGAGAAGCTTGAAAAACTACAGACAAGGCAATAATATAATAGCTGATAGCTGAAAGGGTCAAGTGATGCAAGACAGACAAAAAAATGCAGAACAGCTGACAAGTCTCAGGAGCTGAAATACTGAGCAGTGAAAAGGTCAGGGACCAAGTCAAAAGCAGCATCTGGAACAGCTGAAAGACATTTCAAGTCCCAGATGTCTCTTCCAACCAAAGGGTAACACTGCCTCTGAATATCTGACAGTGGAAATACATAAACCCTGTTTACAGCTTCATACTTTACATGGAGAAAGTAGTAGTAAGGACAGCTTAAAAGTAACTTAATTCCCACATGTGAGGGGTGAATACTTCAGCAGATAATGGCTTCACTTACAAAAGAACTAAGAGTTCAAGCATGATCTCAACAGATCTCTCAAAGTATAAAAATAATCTCTAGCACCACTCTTTGTTCTCAAAGACTGGTGGCAAAACACATCTGAGTACAGATGTCAGCACACTCTGACAGTGAATCACTGAGAATGAAACAAGGCTGAATGCTTTTTTTAGGAAATCCAACACAACAGGACTTTCCATGTTGTCCAATTCACAGCAGTTCAGACTTTGCACATTCCTTATAAAATTGATCAAAAGAATTAAGATGCTACAAGTGAAATTCACTAAATGTGCTGCCAAGCAGCAAAAATGCATTCCAGTTTGTCTATGGCAGCAAAAGCCTCTTCCCAGATCTGCTGCAGTGCTTGCAAATCAAAGGAGCTCACAGGTTCTGCAGGAAGAGTTTGTATCTGCTGGAGAGTGGGAGGAATAAAGACAAGTATTTGCTGCCTCCACCACACTTCAAACTCCTCTTTGGTCAGAGCAAATGTAGTCCCAACTTTGGCAAAGAGATTAACACAGCCAAGTACTGGCTGGCAACATCTCTCTGGATACTCAGATGCTTAGAGCAGGAGGAACCTTATCTCTGGGTATATCCACAGAAGCCTCAGGGGAAAAAAAGGAAGGCTCAACCCACCTCAACTCAGCCCACAATGACCTTCAAAGTCTTGCATTAGTTCACATTTGACAAAGAGAAACCCATGGACTTATTTTGAACATATTTGCTATGAACTTTCATGCAAAATTACTTCTTCTGCTTTGTTATGCACAATGTAATGTTTATCCCAGTCAGTAGAAAAAAGTTCAAGTAACAGCAGCACTCAGTGATATGCTGAGAGATTCCTCTGAAGCAAATCTTTCCCACTTCCATGTGCTCCCCAGAAGGATCACGGCATCACAGACGTGCATGTGGGAGCATCCTGCCCCAGTGTACCCAGTGTGACAGAGTTACAGCCAGTGCCTGCACTGCATCCACAATTACCATGCCCATTTCCCAGCTGTCCTGCATGCATCCAAAGCAGTACATGGGTATTAAGCAGGCAGGCACATCCTGTGCACAGGTAGTGAGCACCCATCCAGCCTCTGGGAGTATTTTGACACTGTCCCAACTCAAATAAACACGGGCAAGTTAGAACCAAAGGCTCAAACTTGGCAACCTCAGAGGTGCATCTGCTTCCATTCCTACTAAACTTAGTACCAGAGCCAAGATTTGTGTCCTTTCTGTGTGCCAACCCCAGCAGGACCTAAACTTTAAATAGATCTACTTTTAAACAGGAATCACTATAGTTTTAATGCTGTTCAAAAATGTTTTATGTAAATGGTAATTGCATCTGTCACTTAAAAACATTAACCATACTGACATAAATTTCCATGCTAGAATGCTGGAGACAATATAGTTAGATTTTTTAAAAAGCAGATGTGTGTCTTTCCACTGAAAAAGCCAACTCTAAATAAGCACCATTACTTTGCAGTCGACATTTCCATCTTCTGCCCAGGAAAAGCATTAATTCATACTTGAAGAACTAACATTTCACTTTTGTAAGACCAAGTTTACATCAGAAAAATAGAGTCCACAATCCTTCCTATGTATTTCAGAAAGCAGCAATGTATGCCATGCAACTTAATTTGTTTTAGTAAATGAAAAATTATCATGTATTAGTAAATGAAAAATAGCACCACTGTGTGGTACTGCCCTTTCCAGTAAAGCTATCTCTGAATTCCTAAATCAGCACCAACACTCTCCTTTGACTCTAAAATGAATTCATATGGGGGAACGGAATAAATTCACGGGGTCCTTACCATTTAAAAGGCCAATCTGTGCATGGATGCTAACATCTACTTTTCCAGTTTGTACTAAAGGAACCCTTAAGGGCAAAGCCAACTCTGCTGTGTTGCATCCACAGCCTTCCCATAACCCCCAGCTAAAAGGTGAGCACACCTCCCCTAAGAGCATTTTATGTTCATGTGTCTCCTTCTGGTCACTACTGTGCCATGTGAGCTGAAGGAGAGGCAGAACTACAGTCAAGAACACTTCAGGTTACCTTCAGTGACCTGAAAGCCAGCTAAAAACAGGTAAGCATCTTTTGCTGGCATTGCTGCACCCAAAATGAAAAAGGGAAAACCAGGCAAAGTTATTCACCTAAAAGGATTCAAATCCAGCAAGCATTAATATGTTACTTACCTACATAAAACTTCAGGAAAACATTGTTTAGATTCTTTAAAAAAAAAAAAGCACTAACTAGTAGCAAACAACATAGGGCACTCTCCAGGTTTTAGGCAGGCTACAAAAAGAGAAATAGACATTAACCAGGACTAACAGTTCAGAAAAAGAGATATAAAAGAAAAATAATGCAAAGGTAGCGGGTCCTGGATCTTCAGCCACTTTGAGACTGTGCTGAGCATATTCATGTTTACAGAGTTCAATTTATTCCATTTATCTCATTTAAGAGAGGCAAGGTATCCTGAGAATATAAATTTCTTCTGCTATGAATGACAGAGGTCATTAGCAGCACAAAATAGCATCAAGAACAAACCAGCAAAAGCTACCTTTTCTTATTAACTCCCTTTACAGTCAGGAGAGTCTGTGTTTTATCTAAGTCACTGTCTAAAGAGGAGAATATCAGCATGCCCAAGGGAAAGGTTATCACCTCCAGTCAGACAGGCCTTACTATTTCACTTCACTGTAGTCAAAACAGCAGAGAAGCCTTGCCATCCAAACCCCAAAAATGCCCCATTTTTTCTCCATATACCATTGTGGCTCTGAACTGCTCCTTTCTCGATTTTTTTTGTTCTTTATTTTCACAAAGAAGAAAAGGACACCTTTTTTGTCTTGCTTGTAACCTTCAGCTTATCTGTGACCTGCACCAACACCATCCTGCATTTCAAAAGCAACATGTTTCATCAGCGCAGAAAACCAAATGAAGTTTAAATCAGGGTCTCACAAACCCAAGCAGCTCCTTCTTTGCCAAAGCACAGATTGTTTGAGGATTTCTTTTTGCAGAATAAGGTGCATTCTGGAAAGTATGAATTACATGAGCTGACTGCTAAAACAATCAGCACCACAGTTTATTCCATTTACAAAACCAGTTCAGCAGAGCTGGGTGAAAGCTACAGCTGTGACTTTTATTATTTTATAGCTACCAGTTATGGACAATTTTTCCCAAGGAATCATACTCACAACCGACCTCTAGAACAGATAATATGAAAACTGCAGAACAGACACTGCAGAAAAGCCAATGTAAGGCAATTAAATTAATCCAGCCTCCTAGTAACTTCATACTTCCTCTTTCTCTTTAACTGCAACCCTAACTACACCCTTACTTTTTTATCTTCTCTTGATCAGATAATTATTTGAAAAATAACTCTGCTCTTCTAAGTTGGAAGGTAAAATCCCTAAGTATCAACCACATAGAAAGCAATTTTTACATGGAGTTGTGTGGTTTATCAGCTTGATCCATCATTCACCCAAATTTAGGAACAGAGTTTAATTAGAACAGATGAAGATGGAATAGGATTCTTCAGATTCTCTTCCAACAGACACAGTGGTTCTCAAGATAATATTTCAACCTTTACAAATGGAAAAAGATAATTAATCTTTTAACAAAACAGATTCCCCATTGCAAATAGACAACATTGTAGCAACAGTTGGGTTTTCTAGAAAACACAAAGAATTTTGTGCTTTGGGAGTTTGCAGAACAGATGCCCTGATTGTCTTGTGACCTGACTTCTTTTCTTCTATTAGCTCTGGCAAAGCTTTTCTAATTCTTCACTTTTTTGTTTTCAATTATTCCTAAGGCCTTTGTCTTTTCAAAGACACAATACTGCTAGTGCCGCCTCAGAGCTGTTAAGTGTAAACAGCAAGACTCATCAAAAACATTTATTTGACCTTGCATTTCCTAACAAAACAGTCAAATGCCCTGGAAGATTCAAATAAATAAAAAAATCACTTTATACATACAATTTTCAAGTTGACACAGAGAAAAACAATCCAGCACAGATAACAGATGTCAGACATTGTTTGTGGAAGGCATTCAGCTTCACAGCAATAGACTGGTAAAGGCATCTGGACAAAACACACACAAAACAGCACCAACACACTTTGCCTCTTAGGACCATGAAATTTGCCACGTGTTTCAGCAAAACAAACAAGAAAATTGCTAATCCAGTTGCTATTTGTGGCCAGGCACTGTAAGAGAGCAGCATCACCTACCTACCTTGTGCACCAAGGCCTGCTGAAGAGTCTAAGCATCAGCTACTGAGGTATCAACCATCACCAAGTGTCCTTGGCCAGATCTGGGAGGAAGCTCCAGGAGCAGCAGCTCATGCAGAACACGTGAGATCCCCACACCAGTACCTGCAGCAGGAGCAGGGAAGCAGGATGGATGCAGGCAAGCAGCTCCTCTGCCCCCACCAAGAGCTAAGTGGAACCACAGCTGACCCAATCGTGGGCTCACCGCAGCCCTCCAGCTCAGCCCACACCAAAGAGATATGGACCCAAACCTACAAATGAAGGAAAGCAGCTAAACTTGGACACCTCTGCTCTGCACACACACAGGAACAACTCCACTGTGATGCCTTCCCTCACAGAGCGCTTGCAGTTATATTTCAGCAGGAACAAAACATGTTTCCAGCATTCCAGCTCTCTGCTAAATTGGATGCAGATGAAGGGTTTTTTCCAAGCATATGGAAGACAGCAGAGCTGAAATTTCAGCTAGGCCTTGAGAGATCCTGTACATAAAGCATTAAGCTTTCTACAAACACACAAGGAATCTAGGCGGCAACTATTATGATTTCATTTCAGAGTGTGATTTAAGATGATATTATGAGACAGAAATGTTAAAAGAAACTAATAAAAGCCTTTCATGTACTCTCAAATAAAGTCAGATGTTCATATGCCATGTATCTGGACAACCTCTGCTTTCAATGGAAGCCTGATCTCCACTTCAAAGGGAGGAAATTAGACAAAAGGGAAAAGAATGTACACCTCTCAGTACTGGAAGCCCCAGGAAACCCAAGACCAAAGGACTAAATCCATCACTTTCCCAACACCCCCAAGACAGACAAGCCTACAAGATGTTTAAGCAAGAGAGAAATCAAAAGCACAAGCATTTGCAGTCCTCACTCTCAGCCACCAGTACATACACTTCGCTCATTCTGGTTTTTGAGTAGTTACAGCATAGCAAAAAAAATTTCTGTACATCAACTGCCAATGTAACCTCTGCTTATTGCTGTGAAAAGAATTCCCTCCACCCACTGTAAGTGGCTTTCTTGTTTCAATTGGTGTTGCAGGCAGGATGTATGTTTAGCTTCCTCAGTGTTTAGTCTGTGCTCAAATATTAACATAATAGTCACCACCATGACCAAATTCAAAACATTAAAAGCAGAGTTAAGTCCCAGCTTCCCATGGTTTTTATATTCTGAAAGTATTTCTACACATTAGAATTTATTTAATGGTGAACAAATTCTTCTTCTGATGCTTCATCCTTTGGTACACAGCCTGACAGGAACTAGTTTTATCTGTAAGCTCTGCAGGAAGTAGGTTTGACACTTGGAAGCAGAAGTAAATTTTTCATGAGACACCTTGCTGTACTATTTTCTGATTACTCAGAATTTTGTCTATCCATGCTATGATGCTTTAGTCCTTACACAGAATATGTTTGAAACTTCTCCATAGAAGAAATTATTTATGCCTTCAGTGGCACAACAATCTTGTGACTGGCCTGAAAGTTCAACCATTACCATTGCATTTTCAAGAACACACACACTCTGATGCTTTTAGAGTGTCAAATATTTCTTATCAGACAGATATACACTTCACTGGGACAATTCACATGACCAAAACACATTAATATGGCTAGAATTATTGATTTAGCCACACAGATAATCCTGTTCACACTGAGGCAGATTCCAGACAGATAATGAAGAAGTTGCATAAGTTTATTTCCAAAATCCTTGACAACTTATATATGCATTGCTAACTCTTCCTCCTTCTCAACTCCAGTGACAAGACAGATATGACTAAATTCATCTGGAACCTTCACCACAACTCACTGAAAAATACAGTCAGTTTTAAAGCTAAGGACAAGACATGGAGAGCTAAATCACCATTAAGTACTTCCACTTAATTTCCATCACCATTATCAGATCTCTGTAGAGACTGCACCAGAGTTATCCCTAGGCTTGAAATTAATCAATGTTTTCTTCTGGCAGAGTGGGAAAAGATCCAGCAAGCAGTTTTAATTACAAAAAAAAAAAAAAAAAAAAAAAAGACATCTTCTACTCACTAAGCAAATCACTAAAAAATTACACTTGCAATAATTCACACTATTATTTAAAACTTGTTGAACAATCTATAAAGCTTGAATATCTTCCTATTTTAAACTATTTTAATAGTTTTATAGAGTGTTTTGTTAGGTTCATTTTGGGAGGTTTTTTCAGTCATTCTAAAACCATTTTGAAAAACTAGTATGAATGGAAATGAGGCCTAGGTTCATTTTCTCTATCCAAGGAACTGCAGGTGGAAGAGGAGTGTGTGTGATGGATTTCAAAGCATCTCCTTTCGCCCTGTCCCCCCTTCAAACTGCTCTTTTGTAATTTCACCTCAATTTATTTTCTCCTGCTCAAAACTGGCAAATGAACATTCCCTTTATGAATATTTTTGCACAAGGGAAATACATTCCCAGCAATTTACTAGGCAGTTCTTTGGTTCCTGCTCTTTGGTGCAGCTCGGCCACACAGCTTTTCCTGCACCAACACCCACGCTGGGGATCCAAGCCAACAGCGGCACAGCTGTGCTCAGCCCCTCACAGCCCCACACCTGGTTCCACACACAGAAATGTAAGGGAGGGAGGGCTGAAACTCCACCTGCCCCTCTCAAACAGTGCAGGGAAGCTGAAACCACTGCACCTTGTGTCCCCACCTCCTCACACACCTGTACACCAGAAAGAGCAGTGTAAGAAAATCCTCCTGTCCACTCTACGTGGCTCATTTCTCCACAACGGGTAATGAGCTAAGAATGCACATTTTGGTAACAAAAAAAAAAAAAAAAAAAACAACCCTGCCTGCTGTCCTTGCTGCCATTTTCATTGGCTAGTCCTGTAATAAGAGTGACAATATCTACCACAGGCATGGGTACACAATTTATGGCGGAAAATGGCACAACAGAAAATGAACAACAATATATAAAAAGAAGTAGATTCATTTGTCATGGCAATCACCCAGTAGTATCTGTATGTGAATTACTGCCCAATCCAGGTACAAGCTCAAGTACACATAAGAGCTCCTAAGAAGATGAGAAGCATCATTTTAAGACTGTTAAAAGTGCAATTATTATTGCATTCTTACTGAGCTTCAGAAAATTGTCAAGAACCCCCTCACCTTTCTCAGGCTTTTCTCATCTCAAACTTGAATCTGAATCCTATTTTTCATTTAACCTCATCATTTCAGACATATTCTATTATCCTCAAAGTGAACCCACACTACATTATTTATCACATTAGTTTACAACATGCTCTCAAAATCAAGCAGGGTTTGCACCAAGAGGAACCCAAGAGCATGAAAAAGTGACACACTTAACAGCAGCTTCCCCGTGCAGGCAGAACCAGAACTCAGCATCACCTCAAAGCAGTGCTGAGGGGAGCCTGACCACGTCCCTGTGCCACAGTTTCTATGGAGGACTAAGCCACAATTTATCCTTTGAGTACTCAACTCTTGAATTACTCAACTCTGAAGAACACAAAGTGAAAGGAAAAGAAGAAAACAGATGTTGTCACCACAGCTGATTGACAAAGGAAGGTCTAGACACATCTGGATATCATGAAAGCTAAATATTTTTAACAAGACTTCCAGTTCTTCTCTCTGGCAAATACGCACTAGATGTCCTAAAATCTATTCCCAAGTTATTTGGAGTAGTTTAGAAATACACACCAAAAAACAAAAGCACCAGGGGAAAAAGAGGGGAAGGGAGAAGTTTTCTGCTGGAAAAAAATCCCATGATAAGCAGCACAGCACACAATGGAATTTAAAAAAAATTCAGAAACAGTTCTAAGATTTCAACACAGCCTTCCAGAACAAAGCTGGTTTTATCATCTTTGTTATGCTTCACTGGAGAATTTTACTTTATTTTTCCTGTAAGGAAGGAAGGACATAAGTAGCTCTCACAGCACCATGACATTTCCTGAGAGACTGCCAAGGAAATTGGGGTTTCCCAAAAGATATCCCAAGTCTGGGACCTGGGGGCATCCTGGCATAATTCACCTCATGGTCCAGATTTCCAGAAGAACCTACCATTCAAGCAGCCCATTCAAGTTCAAATCTGCAAAGCAAAACCATAACAAGCTGTACTAGCATCCTTGAAGAAAAAAAAAAAAAAAGGCGGCTCATACAGTGGTAATTTGGAAGTGACTGAACAATTTGGAAAACTCAGATTTTGTCAAAACTAACATGAATTTTCCTTTCCTATCCCAAGGCAGTGAGGTGATTGCTCTTGGACAGACAGCTTGCCTTTAAGGTTTATAACACAATTTGATCCTAAGGAGAACTGCAAAAATCACATTTGAAGGACAGAATAAAAAGAGGAGACACTGCAACTCTGACCTATTTCTTGCAAGATTCACATTTTAAAAATACTGTTTACCCTCTCTGATAAAAATACTCTGGAAGGAATACAGCATAAATATAGATCTTTTTTCTGCACTAAGTTTCCTAACAGTGGAATATATAACAAGCTATTTGCAAACTTGCTTTCCAACTCAATAAGAAAAATAATATGCCATATCAATATATCAGCATTTTGTTTACCAAGTTCCATTTTTCTCCCCTGGAAACAACAAAGCTGGCTTGGCAGGCATTCAGGGGAACAAAGATGAGCATTTGGTTGGACTGACACCCTGACAGCCAAGAACACTAAACATTCCACAAAAGTTGGAAGGGTGCAAACAGCAAGGAGCAAAAACAGCTTTAGAGCGGGGGTGACACACATCAGCTGACTAAGGCACACACATCAGTGGCTCAGGAAATACACCAGAAGTATCACTGGCAGCAACAGAAACCAAAGTTTCCTCCCCACAACAAGCCTGAGTGAGCAGACAGCCCCTTGTTCAGAGAACAAAAACAAGCACCACCTTTCTGCTGCACAGCAAAAGCCTCCAAGAGGTCAAGTGAGGACTACTCCTCTCAAATCAAGTAATTTCTTCAGAGCCAGAAATTCATGTGCACCATTCAACACAAATTCAGCTCGCCCATGCTCTACACCTCCATCCAAATTTGTACCATAAAAAGGTGCCCTGAATAGCACTCAAAACATTTTTATCATCCAGACAAAAATTCCATAAACCCAAAGCTGACAGTAACAATTCTACAAACCATCTCACTATTTAATTCCACTCTATGGAAAGAAATCATCCCATTTTTATACTGTTTTGTATTATGACATCATCTACCCTGCACAGGTCAAACTAAAAGATCAAGCACATGAACAAACTTGTGGATTGTGATAGACAAAACAGCAGTAATGATAAGCATTTTTACCTGTGAACAATTAAAATAATTTGTATTCTATGAACTGCATGACTTCATTTGCAGGAAGTTTTCCTCTTTCAATCTGCAGATTGTCACAAACAAGTGGAATTACCATAAAACTGTGTTGCACATTTTTCAACTCACTACGGACTCAATACTCAGATTATTTTACTCTGCTCACCTGATTCTCCTTTAATGTGTTGCCTTTTTATTCTCAGCAATACTTTTTCTGCCTCTTTATTTGGTCTCAGATATTGAACACAATATAAATGGAAGCTTTCTTTAGGGTAAATGATCTGAGCTATCAAAAGCCCAGAGCAAACCGATCTGGTCACGAACCAGATCCCTCATGCAAACAGAAAACCAAGACAATGTCAGCAACACTTTAGATAACAACATCAATACTTAGTCCAATGGTGACACTTTAGATAACAATATCAATACTTAGTCCAAAGATGACAGCTTTTTTTGAAAGAAAAATGTGCCAATATGTATTGGTGAAATAGCATGGATCATGGAGCTGCTGGCACCAAGCTCTACAGCAGGTCAACATGCTGAACAACAGTAAGTCCAAAAAAGTGCTGGAGACACATAAAAACCCACACCCAGCTGTTCCCAGTTTTCTGCACAGCAACCACTCTGTTCTCTAAGGTCTCTGGCAATTTTTAAGAACTTGTCTGAAAACAAATGTGGCAAAACTGCAAAACATCCTGCTACAGAGAGAGCAAGGAGGTGCTCAGTGGAAAAGGCCCACAATTTCACCATACATGAAAACATATCCTAAATCTGCTAATGAAATTCTCAGAGCCCTGTCCTGTGTTAAACCTGTGCCCAGTACATCACCTAACTGAACACACACAGTAATGAAATATTTCTTCTGGTCCATCATACACAGAGTCTGCAATTCCAACCAGCTCTCAGGTACCTGCAAACAAAAAGGCTCTTGGAAGTTTGTCCTCTGTCATCTGCAGAGGACTTTTTTCATTTGCCAGCCCTTCACACCCACAAACAGATCAGTTAAGAATGATAAAAATCTGCCCCTATTATAGCATATTGTAATTAGCCATCACACCAACTTACAAGAGTCTTTTGTACTTTGAGAGCAATTAAAACTTTCCTGATCCACAGTTCGTACATTTTAGCTGCAAAAAAACCCCACAAAATTGGCACAACTCTGCAAAAAAGTCTAAATTATCCTGAAGACCTTAATAATAATTGAGAAGTGAGTGAACCATTCATAATGTACTTTATAATTTTTTTAATGCTTAAGCCTATTTATGTGGCTTTTAAAACTTTGCACCACATCACAACTGATAACAGGAAACTGTGGATGGTTAACTGAAACAATGGGGGACCCATTTTCATCACTGCTCAAAAAAAAGCAGTAGTTCTAAGCTCACCATAACATTTAAGAAAAATTCTCAAGGCACTGAAACACTTAAGATCATTTGTAATCACTTTATTTAACTTTCCATTCCTCCGTCCCACATGCTCAAATCAATGAAGCATTTCTGTAAAATACCACCCTGAACTATGCCATGTTTTCCTAAGCTCTACAGCAGGACAAAACACTGTATTTTGCTTGGTTGTGCTTGCTGTTTGTGATCAATAACACTACATTACAGTGTCTGCTGACTGAGAGAATTTTTCTTTCAATTTTTCTTTCTTGCAAACTGCCCACATTCAGTATTTCCTCTTCACAAATGCCTTAAAAAGTCTAACAGCAGTGTGGAGTCACACATTCACACTACTAAATGACATTGAGCATGACAATTAAGAAGCACCAAATGCAGTAAGTGCCAGCTTCAGTAAGGTGAAATCAAGTGCCACAAAAGCTGGGAAAGACATGGAATTACTGATTTTCTACTACCAAGGACATTCCTGCCCACCTTCAGCTCTGAAAATGACATAGTTCATAATTCCATTTAAATTTTTCATCTATATGGACAAACCAAAATAACAATTTTTAAAACAGTTCAACAATTACACTTTTTGAGGAAGGCAACTTGAAATGTCTTATTTTTCCTGTAATATGTTTTCAAGATGCCACAATTCATTTTCAGCAGAGTTTTGTAAAACCCTATTCTTGCATATAATTTTGCAGACAGCCACGTTCACTTATCTCTCTGCAAGTAAAGATAATTTTACAAGATTTTCTCAAAGTAAACTAGCAGTGCCTATGGCAGACCAATCGGTGACAAAAGATATACTAGTAGAAAAACATTACAACTAGAAAATTAAGCAGTTTCAGACAGCACATAAGAAAATATTTAATGCTAAAAATATAATGATATGGCAACAAGAATCAATCACAAACATTCACAAACATCTGAAAGTCACTTGTTAGCTGATGAAACGGTGCCAAGCCAAACAAAAAAGTTGCAATTTACTCACAAAGCCAAATTGAAGCCAAGATGCAACTAACAGGGACTGGCAACAACAGATCTAGGACTGTCTTTTGAGAATTTCTACGTTGAAATAGCTCTGATGCATCTACAAATACACAAAACATGCAACAAAAATCCCTGCCACCTTGTCCATGGGCTTTTTATCTGAACAAGAACACTTTATCCAGGTTATTCAGTCCTGTCCTGTGTAAATGTTTAAAACCTCCTTGTCCATTCCCCAGCTCAAATACTTTGGTATTATTCCCCTATCTCCAGAGCACCTACTATGAGAAATTTTTCCATCCCTTATTTACTGCTTCACAAAATTCACGTTTATTATGAAAAATGGACAACCATTCTAATGTTACAAATGAACTCAAAAGGTCTTAATGAGAGATGCTACTTAATAGTAAAGCTTTTTTTTATTATTCCAAAGGTAATTGAAACCGATTAAACTGACAGTTTTATTAACATATATATGCTATGTCATACAGTACATTAAACAGTGCCAGCAAAAAAATGGCACTCAGACCACTCCAAGCCATCAGCAATTTTACCCTGTGCTCTTTTGTCCCAGGATGGCAAATATCTTTATCTTGGAATTATTAGAATTTTGTAACCTTTTCATGACAAACTGGTCAATACTAACATATTTTCACAAAAGCTTTAAGCTAAACAACCATTTGTTCTGCAGAGATCGAACACCATATGTAGAGGTGTTTCAGCACTACCATCACCAAAAATACGACAAGTTAGAGGTTAAAAAAATTCTCCAAAGAGCTCTGTCAAATTTTAAAGGGGGAAAAACTACAGGATTATGTCCTAATTTCCACACTACTTTACTTTTTCCTACCTTATTAGCCTAAAAAAAAAATAATCTGCAAATGACAGACTAGCCAAAAAAACATTTTCTTCTTGTTCCAATTTCATTGAGTCTCAGAACAAACTATTTGCTCTTATCAGTTTCCAAGCAGTCTGTCTAGGCATCCAAGTTTATCAACAAGAACCATTCAAGGCTCCCTGCTTTTAAACATACCCAAACTGAAAAGCTTGTTTAACTGGCCTATTAGGCTCTGTGATTGATTTCTTGACATTTCCAATAAATCATCTTTCTGGTTTTGTGATAAGATTTCAACCTTTCATTGCCTGCAATCTATACATCAGATGGCAAAAAAGCTAAAATCTACTTCTCTGGACCTCCAACAGCACATACAGCTTGCATCTGAGCTCAAGTTCTCATCCTAGTTTTTAAGCACAGATACTAACTGCACATTCATTTACAGAAGACTTTCCTACTACCAGCTCCACACTAAATATTTTCCAAGTAGGCATCCAAGACTGCTGTACTGTCATGCCATGGACAATACTCAAGATATACTGTCTGAAACTGTCAGCAATCTCCCCATGCAAATCTGCTATTTGATTTTCAAGTTTCTAGGAAATTCCCTAATACTTAACAAAGCTCAGTAACACAGTAAAAAGTGTTCCAAGAGAGAAAGATGCAGATTTCACGAGAAGCATCGTGTGAATTTTCTGAGTACAAGATTGCTTTGCATAAAATACCTGCAAACCATCTCTCACCATGGACCTCTCATCCTCAGATAGAGGATGAAGAATGAGCCATATGAGCCAGCACAGAACATGACACTGCACACACATTACTGACTCTCTTTTTCAGGTACATGACACAGGGGAAACTTGTGACACACAGTCCAACACGAGGAACCTCCACGACTCAGAAGAAAACTTCTAAACTTTTTCTCCAAGGAGGAAGTACAAAAAGAATAGCAATGTTCTGGCAGCTCAAAACCAAACCACTCATTGAATACACTGTTATCACAGCTACCATATTTCCCCCCCAAGAGTCATGCTGTATGGAAAGTTGTGGATATTTTATGGCATTAAACAATTAAGTATGAATTAACTTGTGCTTATAACTGAGTGGTATCACAGGTGTCAGAAACAGGGTTTTGGCTTATTTCTGTACAATCCCTCCAGCCTAAGACACTCAGCTTCACGGCACAGGAAGGTATTCAGCTCCTTCATGGACCATCATAGTGCCACAATGATGGCTCAGTTACCAGAGCTAACTTCTCCTCAGAAGTCTAAGCTCATGGGACACCAGAGGCTTGACCCAGGCATGCATTTTGAGCAGCACAACCTCCTACAAAATAACTCTTCTGAGCTATGAGTCTTTCCTTCCCCCTCCAAAAAGGCTGTAGGCTTGGTGCACAGCCCAGCAGCACAGACCTGCCCATGCCAGATAGAAATTATTTCCTTTCCTGGATATTTCCACCAGGTAATGCACAATATTTTTTCATTGCTTACTGGATACCTAAATAATGTACAAAATACTGCATAGTCATATGTGGACTAAAAACACCTGCTATGTTGTTTTGGCCAATCTGCCATTTTTTCTAGCAGTCCCTACAAAAGTAAGAAATAGTAAAACTCACGTTTCAGAGCCTTCCTGTGGGTGCTGGGAGATGAACATCTCCAAAGCAGTGTCCCAGAAGTGACACCATCAAACATGATACTACCATCTGAAGGCAGTCAGAGAGAATTCAGGATTTTATTTCCAGTGCTGGCAGAGGATCACACCTATGCCCAAGTTGCCTTCTGCACTTCCCCAGTTGCCAAGGAAAGGAGTCAGAGCCACATGCACTGTACAGCAGTGCTGCACAGAGCCTTAATCTCATTAGGTGATAAACACTCCTGTCACTGAACACGCCACGTGCTGCACGCCCAGCTGGCTGCTTCAGTCCTTTCCTGGTGTCAGCTGAGTGCACTGAGAGCTCTGTGACAGCAAGAGACAGGAATTCAGCACATACTGAACAGGAGAACAGCCTAACACAACAGAGTTATAGAGTGCACATGAGAAACCCCCAAGGTCCCCAGTTCACAGCATCATCATCATCACAGCCGTCCCTGTCCCCTCACATCTGGCAGAAGGCAGCATTTCAAGGGACCAACTACTCCCATACAAAGAGCCAGGGACCACTGCAGAGAGCAGAGCCAACAACCCTTTCCCAGTGTGGTAAATCCTACCAGCAATACCAGCTGAGCAAATCAGGAGCTGAATCACCATGGGAAGAGGCTATAATTGTAACATCTGTGCTAAAACCTAGGAAATTCTTCAAAAGCAGTGAAGCTGTTAAAAAAGAAAGAAGTGAAGTCACGATCCCTGAAAGCATTGAAGTAGTGACTGGATGTGGAACTTAATGCTGTGGTTTAGTCAGCACAGTGGATGGCGTTCAAAACTTGGACTCAATTATACTGGAGGTCTGTTCCAACCTAAATAGCTCTATGATTCTATGAAATTAATTAATAGTTGACTCATTGCAGGACAGAATCATCACAGTGAAAATAATAAAGGTCTTACATTGATGTCAATTTTATTTTTATCCTGGCACATCCTACAACACTTGTAAAATATTCCCATGGTTCAGAACTAGACTTATTTTTCCCAGCTGTCCACATATGACAAACAGGCAGGACAGGAAAGGATCTCCCTACTCACTAAGCCCAACTTCTGAAACCCCCATGGAAGCCAGCAACATAGTTACTCTGACAGAAAAAAACATCATCAAAACAGCTATTTTAATATTTCCCCTCACCCCCAACACAGCAGTCACAAGGCTTCCCAGGAACTCCTTAACCTGTTAGAATTTATTCTTTGATTGCAGCACACTCATGGACAGGCTACACTAATTTACTCCTTATGAGCCCAAAATAGTTCTGTTCTCTGCCTGATGTTTACACACCTGACATATTTACATGTAGAGTTTAAGGCTGCTTTCTCATTTCACAGAATACACAAAGCCAGGTCTGAGTTTCTCTAAAGAAAGAGGACTCCAGCACGGCTGGTGAAGTCTAGGCAGCAGCCATCACACACATACTAGGTTATGTGGAAAACTAAACAGCCCAAAAGCACCAGGTCTCGTACACTTACAGACAGATATTTATTGTTTTTCATAGGTTTTCATTACTCAAAAACACTACTTACAACGTGTGCCTTCCCAGAGCTTCTTCCTGCTTACTCAGTTGTGAACCTCAAGAGAAAAACCCAACCTAAGAAAGCTGCTGGCATCAAGACATAGATGTCTATTTATAAAAATATGCATTTTCCTAAATATTATTTATTAAACATTTTTGGGGGATGTGGTTAACTGATTCCAGTTTGAGCCCTGTATTCACCTAGGAGGAGAAGGTGAAACCCCTTCAAGATGGTGAAACCCCATTATGCACCAAATGTTAATAATGTTTTACATTTCAATTAATTTATTGACTTCTAAAGAATTTTTACTTGAGCTGTACTTAAAATAGTACCTTCAAGACTTCCCATTGTCATACATCAGAACTGTATTTGCTTTTTTTCAAAACAGCTGAACAAATGCATCTTACATATGAACAGAGTTAGTCCTCAATCTTGCAATCAGTTATTGACTGGGGGGTGTTTGCTATGATGTTTTCATTCCAAAATTTCACTTCTAGCCACAGGGCAGAGCTCTGTCAGAACACGTTTTCTGACCAGTATGTTTCCTACTCACTTCTAAAATGAGCAAAATAGACATTCAAGTTGGGTCCATTTGAGTTCCAGCAGTGCTGTTAAGATTCCAAATTACCCGAAGCAGACTCTTACTCTCAAAGTCTATTTGCAGAGCTCCAATTTTAGGACACTTCCATTCAGCTCTGCAGAGCCTAAGCAGGCTTTGGACTTGGCAAACAAAGTAAGAATTCGCAGTCATTTTGAAAGAACATAAATTACTACGTCCAAACTAAAAGGTATTGCATTTTCTCTCTCTTTCTCCAGGCAGGCCCTTTAACATTTCTGCCTTGGTTTGCTTACTTCTTAGGAGAAATTAAAAAAAGAAAAAAAATCCAAGAAAGAAGAAACATCTGTGGGAACAGCTGCACAAATACTGCAACTGCCAGAGGAATTATTTCTTTCTAGCATCCAGCATTTCTGGGTTTGTGTGTTGCAACACTTAGTAGTGGATAATCACAGTGACTATCCATGCATGTGACACACAATTTTGATCTCAGTCACGGATAAGAGGCAAGAGCTCAACACCAGCCCACCACAGACATACAAACACACAGAGAAAAACAACCAGAAGCCCTAACTCTTGAAAGAATTGCCTAGAGGCTTCACAACAAAACAGCTTATACCGCAAGCAGGCTGCTTGCTCCAACTTCTGGACAACCAAAATTCCATGGTAGCTAGTTTATAATAAGCAAAGGTACAGCACAGCTTTTCCCTTCATCATTATCTCACCTTTAAGAACAACACTGTGACCCCAAATTACTCAGAACGCTTTCCAAGACAACACTCTGATATAAGGCAATGATGTCACTAAATAAACAAGATTTCCAGAAGTCTGTCTTCATCTCCTAGATACATGTCTGTGTTCACATACTTGTCTTTGAACTGCAGCAATCTGTTATGCTCCAACAGGAAGGATTAAAAATGAGTTTATCATGTTCTGTGCTATATATTGATAACTGCACAATTCTTATTTCTCAGTCCAGGCCGAAGTAGGTAAGGCAAATATGATGAAAACTCCATTACATTAATAATCAACTAAATTAAAGTCACTAGTTCTAAATACACACAGCAACAAGATCTTGAAGCTACTGTACAATGCACATTTTGTTTAGGATCTACTGAAACTTTTCCCCCTTCAAAATATCAAAAGAATAATCAACCAATATGGCCATGGAGGGAAGTCACCTCATCCAGCTGATCCACAGAGCAGGATTTGAAGAATGAGAAGCAAAGTTAATTGCCCACAGCCTCTGCATCACTTTTCTTTCTCAAGAAACTCAAGAGGGGCCTTAAGCATACTTTAAGTCACCCTTGACTGTAGCACTCTCCCATCTGCTAAACAGTCATTTAGCACACTGGGATTGCTGCAGCACAGCAGCACTTGAGCTTCTTCATCTTCCACCTCTACACAGTCAGCTGTCAGGCTGGGTACACAGAAAAAGCCTTATTTGACCAGGATCCAGCAGCTTCAGGGGGTCTGCTCCACTTGAATTGATATGATCCATTGTTATTCCTTCTCTAAATACTCATCCAGTAAGACCATGACTACACATTCCTGCAGCACTGCCTGGAAACAAAATGGTGATGAATCTTTTTGCTTTTGATTTTCAAAGATCACAACTTGCTTTGCACCTGCAGCTCTTATCCTTCCTTGTATCCACACATTCCTAGCTGAAGAAGGCAGCCCCCCTTCATGATCTGCTGAGGTCATTCAGCTCCTTTTCATCAAGCCACAAACAGATCAGATCTTTTTTCACCCCATGTAAGTAATACTAAAATAACAGTCAGAACTGAACAAATGGATGGCTAGAATGGGACAGGAAGAGCCCATCCAGCCCAGCATCCCATTGCCAACTGTGGCTGAAGCAAAACCTCAGAGAAACAGGATAGCTAAGACAAGCCAGCAGCAATACTTTGGGCTAGCTATCCCTTAAAACTGGGTTTTCCTTTTACTAACCCCTACACTGCAAACACTTATTAATGCCACCTTATTTACATCTTGTGCACAGTATTACCTCCTTTCATTTGTTTTCAGCCTGCCACCATCACTCTTGGACACATCCTGGGACTTCTCTACTGAAAAATAAGGGAGGAAGAAGCAGTGTCTGTTTACCCTTTTCTTGCCACTTGTTAGTGAAGTTTCCTCAGTCATCTCATCTCCAGGCTGAAAAGTTTCCTCCTGCTGCACTGTTTTCTCACAAAGCTGTGCTGTCCTTGACTATTCTTTTCATTCTTTTCAAGACCTTTTCCAGCTCCAGCTGTCAATTACTAGAACCTTCCTCCCCTGATGTCACCTCCATTCTCCTTCCCATTTTTCTTCTCACAGCACAGCATGTGGTAGCTGGGGGAGGTCAAAGATATATAGCTACAGAAAGGCAGCTTATGGAAAATCCAGGATGCTGTTGCCAGAGCTGAGGTCGAGTCAACCAAGCAAGGATTAACTGGAAGGCCATTTTCTCTGCCTCCTGCAGGAGCAGCCTGCCTGCCCCTGGAAGGAAATGAGATCCCTCTAAATATCACTAACTGGGAGAACCAAACATGCTTTTTCTTTGATTAGTGTGGTCTGGGCCAAAATGTGTTGGCTATTTCCTTATTTTGAGCTATTTCCCTGTTTTGCAGGGAGGCAAATTGCTGGGTTTTACTAATGCTTCATGATTGTTCACTTTGACAGGCCAAGAATACCAGTACACTTGAAATTTAAGTTCTGTTTCCTTTTCTTTGTTAACAAATTGCTGTTCTAAAAGCAAAGGTACATGTGGGAAAAGAACCATGGGAACACACCAACTACTTCTTGGAAGTAGCACACATGAAAAATGTCTTTGCTAAAAAGCTACTAATCATAATTGCCATTACACAAAATCACACAAAACTCAGTACAGGAAAATGAAAGGTATTTCATGACAAGAAACTGTACACTTGGCCAAGGAATTCAACATGTGCTGAGGTTTGTCTCATTGAGCAAGGGAGCATGAGAGCCCCCCAAACTAACAAGCACAACAGTAAACAATACAAGTTTGTTAAAAGCAATGAGCCTGTGTGTTCCTGCAAGACCCTTGGCTTGATGGTGCATGACATTTTCATTAGAAAAGCCCAATGAAACTAGAGCTGAGCCAAGCAGACAAAATTAATTCAAACACTTAACAGATAAGTCAAAGACCATGACCGTAAACAAAAAAAGCACCACGCCGCAGGTGGCTCCGAGTCTCCAAGCAATTATCTTATTTTGCAGTGTAACCAACGACACGGAAGAAAAATGAAGAGGAAAAAAAAAAAAAGATCGTGACTGCAAAGTTGTGCAGGTGACAAACACCAAAGTGACAAATTACAAAGAGGAAAGGCCACTGACAGCCAGCCGTCTGTCTGTCTGTGCACCAGTCTGTGTCTCCTTGTTCAGCAGGTGCTCAACTTGGGGAGAACTGACAGCACCCAAGAGCATCTTCTCTGGAAACCATTTCAAAAAGTGTTGGAAGAGAGGAAGGGAGAAGAAAATTAAGAAATTAAGAAACTGTATTTTCCACTTTTAAAAAAAGAAGGTAAAGAAAAAAATAGTAACTCTAGAGAAAGCAGAAATTTGGACAGAGAAAGCTATTAAATGTACAAAGAGAGCTAACAAAGCTGGTGGTCAAAAACACACAGTAAAGATGACTGATGATAATTACACCATGTTAATATATTGGAGAGTCTATCAAAAGTCTTTGTTGGCAAAACAGGGTATTATTCACAACTAAATATGATCTAGTTTATAATGGAAGCTAATCAAGGCCTATTACAGTTTATTCTGGATCCATAATCAATTAAATACAAAATCAATTTACAGCTTCACTCCAGTGCTTACCATACCCACTTTCATCACCCAAATGTAACTGGCAAAATGGTGAAATGGAAGGAAAGAGTCAGGAAATATACAAGAAGCTGCTGTGCTGCTGAAGCACATCCATCTTTGACTTGCCTAGCATTTTCATGTATTTTTGAGTGCTTGCAATTAAAAAACCTGCAACCTAATCAAGATTTTTCTAAATAAATGCAGGCAACAACTATAAAAACAATGCTAACTTGAAATCCTTCCTTTAGCATAATAATAGAAATTAACACACTAAATCCTACCTCTCACACTTCCTACATGAAGGAAGAGAATCTAAACTGGAAATTTGGCTTCTTTTGTCTTTTTAAGTTTCTCCCAAGACTGGCAGCAGAGTAGCAAGTGTCATTAAAAGCTGTGTGTTTCTTTATCATCCAACACTCTTAGGCACTTACCTTACCTGGAGTCTTGGACATAACAGAATGCCAAGTTGCAGACTTGGAACTGTACCAGATACACTCCTGCCATGTTTCTCTTGGTTTACAACACCAAGGCAACCTTTTGTTTTCCTACCTGGCTGAAAGCTAACATACATTCACCCTCAAATCAGTGTACAACACAAATGACACCCCAATATGATGAATTATCACACTGTTTCAGGAGATTATTTTAAAATAAAAATTGTATCAAGCATTCCCTCTGTCCAATATAGAGAAAGCCAGTTAATAGCTCCAGGAATGAAACATACCTCCAAAGGCCATCAGATCACAATAAACACAAAAAAGTCTACACAGAAGACAGTTAAAGTTAGCAGATGTAGAATACTTCGAACTACCTACCAAGAATTTCAACTAGTTGTTTTTCCTTCTGCCTGGTGTGCTTAAAAACAAAAAACCAAAATTTTGAATCAAGCAGCAAGATATGATTGTGTGCTACAGCTGCCCATGGAGGTCATAGAGAGTTTTGATTCTGGCTGCTTCTGAAGATATGACCTTACCAGAACTTCACACTATTACCAGGTCCATGTCTTAAAGGGATCCTGATTTCTGTCTTTCCAAACTCCATCTTCAGAAAAATGAACCTAGTTACAGAACCACTAACAGAAGTGATCTTTATGAATCACTCTGCAAACCCAGGAGAGGTACACGTCAAAGGAACAACCCACAGCCTCCCTCTCACCTGACCCCAGCAGCACATTGCCCCAAAAACACAAAAGAAGTCATGCCTTCCACACTAAATCATGTTTTCAGTTGAATTTTGTACATGGCTTTATATTTTTTACTTAATTACCATTTTTGTTTGCTGGGATTTTTTTTGTTTGATTTGGCATTTTTGGCAGGGGCACCCCATTTATTCAAAACTAAACCTAGTCAGTTTCATCAAACACTAAAAGTCAAGTAAAGAACAGGAGAAGAAAAATGCAGCTGAGAGACAGGACAACAATGAAAGAAGAGGCAGTCTAATAACTTCAGATACCATGCACAAGGAAACAAGCTTTAGGCACATTTATTTTTAACATTAAGTCACTATCACGCACTAGAAGATGCCTTTTGCAATAACAAAACCTGCCACAACATGAAAATTTTATGGGACTGGAGACAGGCACTTGACTCTCAATCCTTCCTTCTCTCTACCTCTGCCTGTGTTCTGCGACTATGAAATTCCACTTAAATGATTATTAGCTAGGACAAGATATTGTGCTCCTTGTACTGCTCAGTCCCACTCCCATAATTCTTCCTCAGGAGGAATCCTGAGTGTACAGAAGTTACTGTCACCTCCTAGGTACAAAACTGCTGTGCAACAGAAGAACTTACCAGCATCTTAATACCTGCTGATCTAAGAGCTATCATCATCCTCTCTCAGCAACCATGCTATTGGACAAACAGAATTCAGCTTAACATTAGATAAATTCTGTGTTATGTCACTGTGCTACACAGCAAATTTCTTATTTCTGCCTGTACAGGACAAAGGTACCCATCTAAAAAAACCCCACTGTTTACTTCCAGTCATCTGTTGCAGAAATTTTTATAGCATCAAACATGAATTATTTAATACTCTCCACCCTGTTGGAAGAAGCAAACTCCCAAACTGACAACATACATACATATTACTGCACAAGAAGACAGACACAAATATTACCTTCAATTTCCTTCCCAGGGAAGGAAAAAGACTAGACAACTATTCGCTTGTATTAAAAAGAAATCCCTTCAGAGGCTCTAAAAATCCATGGAAGACTGTAGTCACTAAAGAGTTAGGCAAAGGGCTCATTTCAAAGTCTGTCCCAATGAGGACCTTATCTATCAAATCCTTCAGCAAACACTTATGTAGAAGGAGGAAGATTTTAACACAACCATTACAAAACTGCAGAAAGCACAAAAGGATTTGATTTATATTCCAGTCAACAAGTAGTCAGATGACCCACCCTCACCCTGTACCCCTGAAACCAACAAACCCGGATCCTGTTAGGAGGCATTTAGCACTAAGCACAGCACTAAACAACAGCACAGCAGAACACTGAAAGATGCCCGCATACACACGGAGAGCAGACAAGAACAGCGGGCTCACACACGCTCAGCAGAGCCCGGTCCCGGCGGTACTCACCCGGCGCTGCCCGCCCTCACGCAGGGCCGCCCCGCTGCCCCATACACGCGGCGGCGGCTCGGGGCACGCTCGGCACCGCCTGATTCCAGCCCGGCTGCGCTCACAAGTTTCTCCTCCTGCCCCCTCCTCCCTCAGCCGCTCAGGCGACCTGTGCGCAGGCGGGGCTGCCGCCACAGCACCAGCACCGTCCCACGGGGGCTGCCGCGCTGCCCCGGGAGCCGTGTGAGGGTGATGGATAATGTGCGATGTGCCGTGTGCGCCGGCCGAGGGGCCGGGGCGGCCCGCAGGACCAGCCCCCGCGGTTCGGGTTTCACGGGCAGCTGGCAGCCCCGGGGCGCGCCGCCGGAGGAACGCGCCTGCCTTCCCAGACGCTCTGGGAATGCCAGCGCCGGGACACCCGCCGGGAGCCGTCCGGGCTCCCCGCTGTCCCCCTAACCCTGCCACGCTCCAAGGGGACGGCCCGAGATCCTGCGCAGAGTTTTGCCGCCCCCTCTCCTTTCTCCTTTGTGCCTGTGGTTTAGAGTTAGGCGGCTGAACACAGTCCGAGCAGCCCCGACTCATTCACTTCCAACAGCACCTCTGCAACTTAGCGCGGCTTAGCTCTCTGAAAAAACACATTGTGTGATTTTACCCATCCGTGGGCCCGCACAACGAGGATCCAGAAGCCCAGCTCTGACCAAGAGCACAGCAGAAATCGGGGGATTAGGATGGAAACTGCAGCCCTGGTTGGGTTTCGGGAGCTGCTGTCCGCCCCGTGGATGGCAGGAGTGATGCCTGCTCCCGGGTGACTCAGGGCTGCTCTGCTTGTTTCCATCCTGAGGGCAGTGAATGACATGGAACCCTCGTCCTCCCTTCTGCCACATCGCAGTATTGGTTTCGGTGGAAACAGCCTTCCTCAGAAAACCCTAGATGCTGTGCTTCCTGGTCTCTTCTTTCAGATCCCCATCACGAGACAAAAAGCAGTTTCTAATACAATGCCACCATGAGATCATAGGAAAAGAATTACTAATAACGATAGCTGAAGAGGGCACAACAGCGCATTTTGAAGCCCAAGCAGGGTTCAGCTGACTGTACACACTAACAACAAATTCTTGCACAGTTTCAGCTATACGTACCAGGCATGTGACATTCCTCTAATGACTGGAGCTGGAAGATTTGTAGAAGCCAGAAAATTGTTTTCCATGAGAATCTCAGTATCTGATGAGTGCAACTTGGACAAATGTAGACCCACTCCCACCGACTTCCCTCCGATGACCCATTTCTCACAATTCTGTGTTTGCTGGTTCCAGCTCCACCCAATGTGAAAGCACTAAAGAATCCTCAGTATCACAAAAATAGGTACAACCTTTTGAAAGCAATCAGTTTTCTGATTTATTCTTCAGATTTATCAGGTATTTCAACAGATAATGTCTGAAGAATATTTACGTGGTGTAGCAGGTGACATGTCATAGCTTGCAGCAGTGATAAATGGGGTACCACTGCACTGGAGAAGCTTCTACTTTTAACAGAAACAAAATAATTCAGGTACCTGGTTATCCACACTAAATCAAACCTCTGAACTCTGCTTGCCACTAATGAAGCAGGAAGGGCTGGGGCCTGCAGAAGTCAGTATCACTGCATTTATGAAGGGGAATACCCAAGACACTTTCCTCAGCTTCCCAGCTTTTCATGAGATAACCAGCCAGAAAAGAGAGCTAAGCGAGCCATTAAGCATGAGGGCTGGTCCCTGCTCCTGGCTCTGGAAAAGAAATCCACAGAGACAAAGCAAGGAGGAGGCAGAGCAGGCTCATTGCTGTGATCTCCCTGCCAAATGGAGAGATTTGGCTAACAGAGGTCCTCAGCATCTGCAACAGCATGCTGCACCCCACCAAAATTCAGCTTGTCCCAGGAGCCATAGCAGTTTGAAGAAACCACTGAGTCTTGCTGACTCTCTGCCAATGTAATTTTTTAAGAATAAACAGGGTGTATAATACATGGCTGTTCAGGAAGAGAAAATAAACGTGCACAAACTTTAGATGGCGAGGAGGACAGAATTAAACACATGCACAGCAGGATACCTATGCTGGCCTTCAGTTTACTTGGCTGCCAAATCAGGCTCAGAGGGAGAACAGCCAGAATGACACACTAGAAAAAACATTTTTTAGTGGGCTGGAAAGGCTTCCACCATCAAGGACCATGCCTGCTCAAATGAGGGGCCTGTATGTATGACAGCCTCACTTTATGAGTCACATTTATCAACATTATACAAAAATTTAACCCAGACACTTCTGTAAGTTTTATCTTTGCAGCTCTGCCTTTATCTGAACAACAGCCACATTAAGACACAAGACCCCTTGTTTAAATTATAGGAAATTACTGTTCTGTTACTGTGCTGTTCTCTTAAGAGCGAAGTAACCCCAGGGAAATTTCCAGCTACCGTAGAGAAAGGAGAGTGGCACAATGCACTTCCTAAGCACAGGGACACACAGGAAGCGAGCTGCAGGGCAAACTGGAACTGCTGGCTGCAGCACTGGGTAAACACTGAGCAAACCCCTTGGGCCTGTGCCAGACCTGCTCCTGCAGGCAGCTCACAGCCTTGTGCCCACAATGCAGGTGCTTTCAAGAGCTGAGGTGCACAGCCACTCATGTCCTTGAACAACTGCACATGTGAAGTCTGGCTATCAGTACAAAATTACAAACAATGACAATGAGGAGGCTCTTTGTAATCAACTTTCCTTCCTTACTTGGCTTATGGGTGCTCACTTGCTCCTGTTCTATCTCTCTGTTTATGGTTTGCTAGCTGGTACCCTTCTAAAGTTGAGGTTTAGAGCATAAACTGGTTCATATTTGCAGTTTTATGGGCATTGAAATTCTTCAGCTTGAGCTCTCTTTTTTATGCGTGCATCATCAATATCCAGTCATTCATTAGCTGTGTTAGGAAAAAAACAGTAGGAGCAGGCCTATAACTGGAAACAGCTTATCCAACTCTGCACAACTTAAGGCAAAGAAAAGCCTGTTTTGGTGCCAGTAGGTATCAGCTCATGTCAGAACTGCTTCGATATAACTCCTTTGATACCAAACCTAAGAGTGAGACACTTCAAAGGTTTGACCTTTGCATGGCAGGGAGCTGAGATTTTGAATCTTTGCCTCTGGAAGCACAACACATTGGTTTTTTCCAGAACACTTAATGACAAAAACTAGAAACACTTTACCAATCAAGCAGGAAGGAGGAAATCTGCATTTCTCACAGTTTGGCCCTGATCAGGCATGGAATACCCTTGGCCAAGTGCAAGCAGTTCCAAAGGTAATCTCCCTGCTCTGGGCAAACATGTTCCTAAGGCAAGTGTCCATATAAACATACATATACACAATCTTTGGAACTCAACTTCTCTACAGACATCTGTGCAGTCTGGTGAGCAAAGTGGGCGAAAGTCTAAGCAAGCAGGAAAAACACCACTTTTTTTCAATGGAACTAAACCCAGAAGGCATCTGCTGCCCCTGCAGAATCTGCTGTCTAATACCAACAGAGAAGACTATACTAAATTCACTTTACATTTCAGGAAATATCTTCTCATCTTATTCTCACAGGTTATGTTCTTCAATAGAACACGCTGGAAAGTCGCTTCCTATTCTCATTTTAATGGAAATCAATTCACCTTATTAACTCACTCAGAGACAAACTCTGTCATATTTCCCCAGTGCCTGGATTATTTTGGAAGAGGCAGCATTTTTTTTAACACTAGTGTTTTAACTTTTGTTAGATATTTTTGAGTACTGGTTTACCACGATTTCCTTTGTTTATCCAATGGTACAGCTGACAATAAGCAAAGAACTGCAATTTCAAAGAGCAAGTGTCATCAAAATTTAAGGCCACAAGGTAGAAAACACAACTACAGCTCACTGCATAAATATACTCCTCTATCTTTAGTCCTCAGCAAGAAAAGGACAAGCCACACTCAGAATTAAGAGACAGCACCCAGAATAGTGGCTTAAATCTTTACTGTTTCCCTGGGACAGATTCTGCAAGATGTTTCACAAATGATTAAAGCTGCTTACACTGACAGCCATAAAGCACACACATGCAAGGCCTCAGAGACAGGGCCAAAACCTTACATGTTGAAAATGGTTTGAAAAGCGTTAACTTCTTCCACATACAGGCAACTTCTACTCCAAGTCATCAAGAATGTTTGAATAATTTCTGGGTCTTCAAATCTATCAAAAACCTAGCTGTCCAGCTGAGAATCATTTTATCTCAAATAACCCATGGGCATCCTGCCATTTACATATCCACTTCCTCCAAGTGAAGTAAACTACTCCTTACCAGATTGTAGATTTTTCTGCTTTTCCTGCCTTATAACTTGCTCCATCCCTGTGCTTGGCAACTGAACCTCACATACAATAGTTGCACTCAATATCATAATTCCTAGCGACATGTTCTGTTTTCCAGTCTGAATAACTGGGACTAATGTGGGACTCTTAAGATGTGTGTGTCATACATCAAATCCTAAGAAATTGTGATAATATTCCTTTAAAAAAAAGAAAAAAAAATCACTTCTCTCTCTCTTTCTGTGCAGATGCTCAGAGTAACCTCATGTTTGGGTTGGATGTCAGTATTCAGCAGAGAATTTCTCCTCCTCTTATAAGAGTCCAAACAATTTTATCTGGTCTACTTCCTTCAAGTTCAGATTGTTGAGTCTAGAGTTGTACTAAAATTATTATGAAAAACAAAGCAAGGTTATTCTGGACACACAGAAGGAAGCTGACTCCCCTGTGTCCTGACTGAGGAAAAGACAGTCACCTATGTAATATGTACTTCAAATTATACTATTTCCTTAGAACTGAGAAAGCATTAGAAGGTACAGAATAGAGTTTCAGTAGATAAAGTGATGATAAAAGGTGGCAAATGGATGCAGAAATGTAGAAACAAGACAAGCAAGATCAGGAACATCAACACAAGGCTTTAAAACTAATGTTTTTGTTAAAGCACTCACTCTCTACAAGACTTGACTCTTTCACAAGACTGTTGCCAGGATCTCAGATTAGATTACACCACTTGGCTTTGATTTCCTAAACATCTTCCAGTTTTTCTCCAAGATTACTTTGGAATTAGCCCTTACTAGTATAAACATACTATTCTTTCCCAGCTATAAAACAAATTTCATTTAGACTCACAGGACAGGCAGATGGTAATGGACCTTGTGTCTTTGCAGAAGCACAGAACACAAGCAAATATATCCTTACCTGCTGCCATCCATTGCAGGAAGGAAATAAAAATAAAAAACCCTTCCTAATGTAGTCATTCCATCAGTGAATCGTGATTTACTATTATGGGACACAGCTCAAAGCAGCAATTTCTGGATAGTTTAGAACTGAAAGTTCTAAACAGGACAGTTTAGAACTGAAATTTTTACTTCTGTTCTTTTCTATATAGAGTAAAACTCTCAAATATACAAATACAACATGTGTTTTCTTCCAAATTTGCCAATGGGCATTTTGCAGAGTAATTGCTGCCATGCAAAAATAATGTTGAGTTTTTTTAAGTAAGATTAAAAATCCCAAATAATGGGATCTTCTTAGAAGCTGAAATTCACATGGAAATACAGGGGGTTTTTCCTGTACCTCTTGGGAACACTGACATTGCAAAACAAGATTTCTTCCCCTTAAAAATTAACATCTACCCTTATATTCTGCTATACATTACAGAAAACTCCTTGGTTGTCTGTTTAGCAGCTGGAGCAGCCTAGATGAAATTAGCAAACCCAAAAATACTGGGTGCCAGGGTTAATTTTTGGTGATGTACTTAAAAAGTATATACACAAGAATGCAAGTAAAACTTACTTTAGACTTAGGTTCCTGCTATGTGATGTTTAAATGTGCAGTCTCACCTTCTACTCAAAGATGCAGACTCTGAGCAACTTCACTCTCATAAGTAACATAGCAGCAGCTGCAGTGGAAAACTAGTAGGAAAAAAGCAGTAGAAAGTAAGCAGTAGGGGAAAAAAAAACCAAGCCCTCAGAGGAGTTTACCATTGGCCAAGCAATCTTCTCAAGTCACTGAGAAGTGCATGTTCCTCATCAACAGTAAACAGGAGCTCCAGTTTATGTGGGCTCTCAATAAGCTGGATGGAAAAACAGAAACAGCCACCCCATAAAGCAGCAGTACATTTACAAGGGAAAAACAGCAGCCCGCAGTGAACCTGGAATAACACACAGGGATGACTGCATCAAATGTGATGAATTTTACAGTTAAGGCAGTAGGTAAAGAATTCAGAAAGCCCTGAACAATGGAATTGTGTGCCACTGGGTCTGTGCTTTGCAATTCCCATGATTTCTAACAAGCTGTCTGCATGCCCTGTGCAGGGGACACTCATTCACCTGTCAAGGCTGATCTCTGAGTAGAAATATGAAAACATCACAGAGCACATCCTCCTGAGGCAACCATATTCTCCTTCCTGTGCTTTCTTATAACAAAAAACCTGTGTAAAACGTAAAGGTACAGTTATTGCACAAGGCACAATTTGTGTCTGTTTAAAAACACTGAAGTCCATATCTATCACAGCAATTACTTCTGCTGACAGCTGCAGCCAGACATCACCCTCTGAGTCAGTCACTGCTACATTAGATCAGTAAAGAACAAGCACTGAGGGTAGGAAGTCAGTGTCTCAAAAAATTTGCACGAGGAAATGTCTGTATTTTTTTTTTATTTGAGAAAACAAATACCACCATTGCATTATATTCTACCCTGGTGGTATGTGAGGAGGGGGATGTAACAAAACCCATGTTTAACCCCAACACAGATTCCCAGAGGTCAGTCCCAACCTCTTGGACTTAAGTTCTGAAGTGACAAGCCCCACTGCATGAACTGCATCATTTAAGGTGCAAAGGGCAACAGAGGTAAGATGAGCATGACCAGAACAAAAAAAACAAGAGAGCAAGAGCTGGAGACAATTGTTACCCAATTTGCCAAGAAAACACTCTCCTGCACAAGGCAACAGGCTTAGTCACCAGGGAGAAATTAGAAATTTTGCTCTAGAAGACTTGGATGAGGCAGTAAAAAAACTCACAAATAGCTTTTTGGGTCAGCTTTCATTAGGGAGCAAAAGCAAGAGTGATGGAAACAAATTACTCTGTTTCATACTACCAAAGGATTATTTTGAAGAGTGATTCAAAAAGGAGCACTAAAATATCTTGAATTCATCCAATAAAGTTGCTGTGTCAAGACTGCTGCTATCAGGACTTGCACAAGACCTTAAAAATGAAGCATACCATTTCTCAGATTGTGGAAATCTCACCTTTTCTCAGACATTCTTCCAGGTGCATGTATCCCTTCAAGCATTACTGCATCATCATGATAGCAACAGTCACCGCCTGGGTGTCTTGAATATATGATACTTGCACAAAATCTAGACCTCCCATCACCAACACATTGTATATCAGGGGAACCTCAGTCCTTTGGTAAATCCACAGATTATTTTCTTGCAGGACATTGCCTGCAATATATATGTTCTGCAATAATTTAAGTGTGATCCTGGAATATCCATCAGCACTTCCTTCAAGGACAGATGCAAGTAGTCTGTGTCAGTGGCTGAATAACATCCAGAATCTTACTACTGCACCAAATGTTTCCAGATAAGTTATCATTTCCTACCCCTCTGAATAGCTTACCCTGTCAGTGTGCCATTGACTAATAAAAATCATGGTGTGTTAACATGACTGATTGGCATCTGCAGTGCACAATATTTATTTCATCAAAATCCTTCGAGGAGACTCACCATTTCTGTTAGTGTTATAACGCACTCTTATTACCCTAGCACTGAAAATGCTTTTATTAAGGCTGATCTTGCTTTCTTTCATTGTGCTTTTTAAAGTTTTATTTTATTGGTGATATCAGGAACTGTCTGTACTTCTTTCAACCATGTATTAAGGCATATCTCTGCAGTTAGGTAGTTAGGCATCCAAGGAAAAAATTGGTTAAAGAATTTTTCAGTGCCTCACCACAACATTGATCACTTGACTTGGTTGTCTAATGCTTTGGCTCCACTGTGGTCCTGACTAGAAGAAAGTGAAATAAAAGCTTCAGTGATTACAGCTCAGGTGCCTTATTGCTAGTGGGCTGTTTGTTTCCTAAGCCTGACTAGCAGTTCTTGCTGCACTTCATCTTTAATGCATGCTGCATTGTTTTGCAGTATTGTAAATCTGACCAGAGACTTACAGAGTGAAGCCAAAAGGTGAGATCTATCACTGGAAAAGATAGGACACAATCCCATTCATATTTGTGGATTGCTGACCCCAATTATTTTCATGGTAAGCTTGGTTACCCCTGAAGTGCTGGGAAGCCGAGCACTCAGAGCTGCAGCAGTGTTTGCCATTCCTCACCATGCATTTCACAGGAGCTACAGCAAGGAAAGCCTGAGGATATCCCAATTAAAGCCTTCCAGTTCCAAAGGTGATTCAAGTGACAGATAGTTCTAGCAACAGATTAAGCCTTAACAGAAAGCACAGCAGTCCAAAGTCATTTCTCTCCCTTTCTTTTGGATGTATCCTGAGGCAGGACTGACAGACAGACTTCCATCTCAAACAGTGGCATTTACTTCAAACTACTAGAGAGAGTTCTTAAGCCATTTGATTTTAATAGCAAAAGTAAGGCTTTTACCTTTAGAGTCAAAAAGCCCCATTTGCCACTCTGCACACTCCCTTTGGATCAGGCATAAATAGGAGCCTCTTTCAGCTATCCCATACATAAAAGCCATCCTAGTGACTGTCCATTCTTCTCCCACACACAAGCTGTTTTCAAGGTCAGTCAATTGACTCCAGGTACTTCTGAGATGTATTTTATGCCTTCTAGGTGCTTAATAAAAACCTTTCAACAGGAAAAAAAACCCTCAACTAGCTCTTGGGTTTTCTTGCAATACCATTGTCATCTGTTCTTTTTCCCTTTAGAAAAAGAAGAGATCCTCTTCCCCTCTTCATCAAGGCCTGTTACCCAAGAATAACCCTGCCAACAAGAACAGGATTTTTACATTTGAATGTTTTAAATGAATGTTCTGCTTGCCACAGAGGTCTATCTTAAGCCCCTACTGCAATTTTCCCAACGTGACACAAAATAGATGCAGGGAGTGGAGGTGATGCCATGAGCAGAGGCTACATGAAATCAGAGTCAAATGAAGCAACATGACTGGATACCTAATCATGGCAATAAAGGCTGCTGCACTCATCTCCACATGCCTCATTTAGTTTTATGAGTATTTTCCAGAACCTAATGTATGCCTGATGACCTGTGTACTCAAAGTTTTTAATTCCAGAGGTTTTATCAAAGTGTCACGGCAAACGACCTCCTCCTCTAGGCAAGCAGCCACAGAAACGAAATGGGTCACTTCTTGTAACAATGAGGCAATTAAGGCTATTACTTCTAGAATAAAAAATTCTTCCCTTCCTTAATTACTAGGAATAATGTTTTAAAATCTCAAAAAAAGTGGGGATTACTACTTCATGCAGTATAATCCAGGACAGATGACAAACAGATGCCTTATTTTTTGGCCCCACTGTTTCATTGTGCAATTTAACCTGGTGAATTTTGTATTAAATACATATATAAAGGACCTGGCATACAGGCTATGTTGGGTTTTTTCTTTTTAATTTACTCTCATTTTTGCAGTATGTACTGCAAGCACTGAGGTTACTGCTTGCCCCTCACAAGCAAGCATCAACAATCAACACTTGCTGCTGCCCATCTTCTTCAGTGCTGTCGAAGAAAGCTCCTGTGGCAAACAACGAGATCCAAAAATGGCAAAACTGAGACCACACCTGGTATCTCCAAAATTAAGAAACTCACAGCTGCTCCCAGAAGGCTTTGGTCATGCAGTTTTTCTCATTGTGAGGGAAGCTGAGCCTTTCACTCTTGGAAGACAGGAGCATTTCTAAGCCAATACACAATTCCAGCATTTAGATTCTACAGCAAACGCTGAAAAACAGGGGAGTGATCTGGGGCAGAGGCTCCCAGTGATTCACACCTGCCTCACACTGTGCATCACTGTCTGTACCAGGTATGGGGGAACAGAAACTAATGGATAGGAATGCATACTAAATCCCAACAGCTAGCAAGTGAGACTAAACAACCAGATAAATGATACTAAGCAGAAATTACACTTCAGAAAGTACCTTCAGGTTTCCTTTCCCTATCTGTCTGGCCACCTCTGCAACCTCATTTATCTCTCCCCATCCTCTATTGTGGCTTCTAGATGTCTGTTTTTCTCCATTTAGGGAGAAGCAGTTTTGGAAGACTTTTAGGCAGCAGCAAACAGAAATTGTCCCTGTTCAAGGAGACCTGCAAGAAGTGTTTTCCATGCAAATGATGGCTGATAGAGGAAATGGTATCATGTGCCTCATCTACACCAAGCCTTTAACATCATATGCCTCACCTACACCAAGCCTTTCACAGCAAATTCTAAGCACTAAGAAGTTAAAGGCTTCTCCTCTTTTTAACTCTTTTTCCTGATAACTCTTCCCCTGCCAGTCTAGGATGCCACAATAAAGGGCCTCGAGGCTGCATTTTGTGAATCTCTGAGGTAAAACTTTTGCCATCAACCACAAATAAATGACAGACTAGTCCCTGTAAGTGACAGAGGAGCTGTGGGATGGTAATACTTACTGAGCTCTGTTTCACCCAAGCTCCCCTTGCCCAGCCAAGTGCCCATCACCCCTCTAATTGTGATCAAACAATACAGACTGTGGAGTAGGAAGAGAATGTAATTGGTTACACAAGGAAAGAAACTTTCTGAGGAACCGGCTCACACTGCATCTACCATTAAGCCCACAGTGGGATTCAAATCCCTTTCAGAGAGGCTGCCAAAACCCTTGCCAGCTCTCAGCCAGAACCAAGCTGTCAAACACAGACCAGGGCTTTGTAGCAACCCGAGCCTTCCTGCTTGCCAGACCTTGGGGACCAGAAGCACCAAAAAATGCAATAGTCTTGTGACTGGCTTCCCTGCCCCTCCTAGCAAATGGCTACACTGCTAATGTGGTAACAGAGCTGAACAATTCAGGGTAGGGAAATGCATCCTGGACTGTAAAACCATTCCTACCTGATGCTTGCATACAAGTCATGCATAGTCAACCCTGTAACTGGAATATTTCAGCAAAACTGGATGCTAAAAAAAAAAACCCAAACAAAAAACTACTGTTATTTCTCCCCCTTCAAAAAAAAAACTGCAATTGTGGTTTTGGGAACTTAGGGATACTGCAGTGGTAATGTCCCATTAATTTCTTTTCTTCAGCCTACCTGGCAAGTCTCAAAAATGAGACAGATGTCATGAGGGGTATAAACAGAGAGCAGGACCCAGCCCAAAAAAAGCAATGAGCTAGGGGCCTTGAGATTTGAGTTCTAGTCCAAGTTTCTGCCAGCCAAGCAGATCTGGGAAACCCATGCTGCTATTCTATGTCTTTTTTCTTCCTCCCCCACTTCTAACACATCTGTTTCAACTTAAGCTCTCCAGGACAATGACTCTCTGTTGCTACAATGCCCATCATGTCGTGCTTCCAGTAGGAAGCAACAAAAACCTTATATGCATAACACGACTATAGGATACCCAGGCTTAGCTCTCAAAAATTCTGGCACAGGATTTTATTTTCTGTATTTTCTGCTGCAGGGAAACAGGATGAAGTCACCCACTCATTGCACTGGAAGCAAAGTAAAGAGGAATTTGGACTGTGAATCCCATCTCGACAGATCAGGCAACTCATCTTCAAGTAACTGTATAGAGCACAAGTAAATAATGCCTTGCCAACTTTTACCCAGACCATAAAAATCAGAGACAACTCATTTTTTTCCATATTTGGTGGTATGTAGATGGCCTGGAAAGGGGAAGTAAAAAGTAACGCAGCATTGGTCCCACTTTGTGGGGTAAACAGTCTCAAAAGAGCAAATGAGAAGTGGACTCAGTAACTAAACTCCTTCAAAGCCTATGAACCAGCTAAATGCTGTAGGAGGACAATAAAAAACCCTACTGAAATGCACCAGTGCTTCACTGACCTACCTGTGGGCATCTACCTGCAGCAATACTCTGATTATTAAAATGATACTGGCAAAAGGGATACAGGAAGGGGCTCCCAAAGAGGAAATGGATGTCCACAGCACAGATCAGGGTTTAGAGGAGAAAGCAGAATCATTGTACTGCTGCTCAGCCAGATATGCACTGCTAGACAGGCCTACTATCTGCTGCCAAAATGCACTGCACTGTTGCTGCTTTAATACTACTTTAAAAATGTTGTAAATCACTTTATCCATCACGCTGTCTCCAATGAACTCAAAGGTTAAGTGCTCTCGCACACCACCTGCAGACCTCTCTGTAGCAGGAAATGTTTCTATTAATTACACTGAACATGTGTCATCATCAGGATAAGGAATACAGGACTGGTAAAGAGAATAACTGAGAGGGTGAATTATAAGCTTTGGCTTCATATGATGAAGTAGCAAAGCAAAAATCTAATACAAGTGAATCACAGTTGATTTTAGTAAAATGTAATTACATTAATCAGTTAGACATTTCCTGGGGAAGAAAAAGCAAACCAAACTACAGTGACATCACAGAGCATGAAAATCTTTTTAGCAGAATGAGGGAAGAGCTTTTTGTCCTTGTTTTACCTTTGTTACTCAAAGCTGAAAAGACAGCCATTAACATTCACATTACCAGGTAGAGTCCACAGGAAAAGTTCACCACATCATAAGGCAAACTCACCAGATCTTTACCTTGTAATATACTGTTAGATAATTTTAGTCCACAGTCTCATTTTACAAGTATTTTGTGGGTGCTCCTTGATGGTACAGGCTGAGACGTCAGTAATTCTGTGAGTTGCTTTTGTGAAAATTATTGCCAAATAAGAACTGTTCACATTCTTTGCAGACTGAAAGCAAGTATGCATTTTATATTGGCTGTTCACTTTTAATGGAAAATGCAAACGTTTTGTGTATGAAATGATGTATGACATGTTTTGTTATAAACATGGAGTGAGATGCAGCCAGGGATAACTGTGACAGAATGCAATGGACAGGAAAGAGATGACCTGGATAGAAAAGTGAACAATTTGACTTTTAAATAGATTGGCTTCTGAAACACTGTAATTTCCTAATATGGGCAGGATGGCCACAATTCAATATCCAATTCTATTTTGTTTCCAGATTTTTTAGGAAGGATTGATTTGCTTTGGGTACTTTTGCTTAGCAGCTTTCCTGTCAAATAAAAAGGTTTTTATTTCACTGACAAGAACAGAATGGAAAGACTCCAGTGGTTTGAGGCAGTTGAGGGGTTGGGTTTTTCAGAGGTGTTTGTCAAGCCTGGGGAAAAAACATTACTGTAATATCAGACAATAAATCTTGTGAGATTTCTAAATATATTTCAAGGCCAGATTTTCAATTTCCATGAAGCGTATAAACTAAACTAGAAACGGGGAGTTTTTAGTGACATGATAAAGCATTCAGACATGGTCTGGTGGCTTACAACATCACCTGGACCCTTTCAATATTTGTTTTTTCCTTCACACCTCTCTTCAAATCCTTTCTCTGTAGTTCCCATTTTACTTTCCTAAAATTACAGATTTGCAGGATTAAAGCAGCAATCCCAGGAAACCACGTAAGTCACTGATACAACTTACATACCTAAAGCCCCTCAAAATGTTAATCACACACCATTTTTTCTAAGACTCAAGATTTCCCAGTTCTTCTCACCCTCCTTTCATCAAACCCAAGATTGCCAGGCCAATCTGAGATGTTTCGGGCAGTTGGTTCCTGCCTTTTTCCACACAACTCATGCTTCTAGTGTGTAAGATCACTTATCCAAGTATTTTACCATTTCTGCCGTGTGAAATAAATCCAGTGATCAAACAAAAAGGACAAGAACACTGAAATGGACCTAAATGAAAACCTATGCCTCAATGATCAGGTGTATTGATGAAAATAATACTTGTTGTCTAAAACAGTTATTTCAATTCAGGCTATCCCCACAAGGAGCCATACCAAACTTCACCACTTGAACAAGTCCAAACAACAAGGAATCCTAGATCAAAATGGCCATTTCATAGCCTCAAGCACATTTCCAACACTTAATTGATATCTCTGAACCTGCAACAAAAATATATTCTTTTCCAGCATGTCAAGCAAAGCCAGCTGTTTGCTTCATCAGCACAGGTCAGCACTAGTTAGCACTCAGCTGCCAAGCATGAACACGTTTGATGTTGATTTCAGTGGTACAAACTGTGCACAAGTCTCCCATTTCTGTCATAGAGTACAGAATGCCTCATTAAATGAGAACACACACCGGTGACAAATACAGCCTGAGGTGCTGAAAAACCTCTCACCAAAGTTTCGCTTTCTATCACTAGAAAGAGGCCGCTCCCAGCTCCACACATGACTGAGTTTTTCAGATCCATCAATTGAGCAAATTACTGGTGTGTAAGGGCCTTTAAATTCAGCCACACACAAGTCAAAGCAAAAAAACTACAATTAATTCCTAAGCAAATAAAAAGCATGTCCTCATTTTCATCTAGGATCCTTTTTCTTTCTATTTTCATGATTCTTTGTGCAACTGCAGTGTGTTCTGTGTACCTCAGCTTTGTCACAAGACATAACCCATTACTTGATCACAATCTCCTGTTTATGTTGCCAGTAGTGAACTAGTTAAAGCACAAGTCTAAGGTTTGACAATGGGGACTAATGACAGCTCTGTCATTGTTGTCAAACTATAAAGCCCTCAACAGTTTGCAGCAGAGTGAAATTGAGTAGACAGTGACTTCCCTCTGTGCTGTTCCATTGTTCATTTTCCTCTGGACTACCCCTCTCTGTTTCTTACCCCTCTAGAATCTCCTCAGGACATGTTAGAAAGACATAGTACATATTAAAATAGCTACTGCAATTATTTAACTACCAGGAGGATGGAAAAATAAGAGAAAGGCTGAATCCATGCTGCTGAACTTCTCTTGATGGTGGTGTTCTTTTTAAAAGGAATCTTGCCCTACAATAGCATCTGTGTTTCATCTCCCCTTGCTCAGCTTCTTTGAAGTGTAGCTTTCCTTTGGGAATTTTTTGCTTAGAATACAGTAATACAGTGGGAGCACTAGCATGCAGACATGTTTCTTGCAAGAATTCAGTTTGTTGAAAAAAAGCACTGGAGTATGTTTTATGCTCCTGCAAACTGTTGGGACCACAGCACCATCAGAGCTGGTCCAAACCTGAGCACAAGGTAATAATTAGCATCTCACAGCAACTTTAGAAATAATGAAATGAAAATTTGGATAACAAAAAGGAAAGATTGGAATCAATCCACTGTCCAGAGTCTGGAAATGTCTGAATCAAATCATGGTGTTGCTCCATGGTCTCTAAATTCTTGGGAATTGTAGCATTTCAATGATGCTTTTAGCTACAACTGACATTAATTTGGAGGTTTTTTGTTTGACTTTTTTTGTGATTTTTCAACTGCACTATGAAGGAGTAAATGTAAAAACTATACAGCATGAGAGAGTTCTGGTAACAGATTACCACAATTTGCATTGTCACAGGACCATAACAAATTTCCAGATTTCTTTGTGATCAAACCCACAGCAGCTGTATTTGTCCTTACAGCAGCCATGTTAAGTGCTAACCTTTCAAAAATTCACCCATACCCATCACCATATCATGTTTTCCTCTGTGGCAACATCTAAAAAACCAAAAAATAAAAGGTCTTGTAATGTTTCTGTCAACTATTTTTCCCTTCTTCAAAAGCACTATAAGAATTTTTTTTCCTCTTCAGCCAAGTGAACTGAGCCACAAGGGCTGAAATGTTCAAGTCCACACATTAAAAAAGAAAATACATGTCATGATTAAAAGAAACCAGACTTGGTTCTTTGTTATAACTCCTAGTCATTACTCTACTTTATCCCTTTAATTATTTGGTGTTTCTTCATCTAAGCCTGTTAGAGAAGCTAAGCTAGATGTAGCACACTTAATTAAAGCTGAGCTTCAGCATTCAGCTCTTTTCTATCTGGAAATTGCTGTTATGAGACTCTTGTTGGCCAAATAAGAATGCAAATGTTCTCTTATGACAGAGCTGGTGATGAACTAAGAAATGTCCCTATCATTAAAGGTGCAGCCATCTCACTTAGCATTTCAGGTCACTGAAATCACTTGGAGGGAACTTCCTCCTGAAAGAATAGCCCTAGATTTACAGTGACTATAGAGAAGCTAATGCTTTAAGTGTTGAAAGGAGGTGTGCAAATATTAGATGATTGTAAATCCACTTAAAGTGTAAGGCTGTCAAGGCCAACTGTTGCAAGGCATTACTCATTTATACAACCTAACAGCTCAGCATTCCTCCTGAATGCTATAGCCACCCTGTCAACACAGGCAGTGGATTCTGTTGCTATAGACACACAGAAAAGTCAGCTGTAAAAGCCAGTACAAGTGCAGCCATGATTTTCTGGTAAAAACTTCATTTTTGGGTTTTGGGAAATAGGAAACAGTTATTTCCTAGACAGGTATATTGCTCTCTTAGCCATGTGCCACCCTGGGACAATGTACAAACAAGCAAAATGCTTACAACAGGAACTGTAGCAACAATACATACTCTGTGCCACATGCTAAATCATGCTCTGCACAGCAGTTGTGCCCTCACCCTAAAATGGAATAAACAATTCAGTGCCTCATGCAGACTTTCAGATAAGGTCCTTTTCTGTCTGTGCCATGACAAGACCAGTACATGTAAAAAGCCATTCCTAAAATAAAATAAAAGCATATCTAAGAGCAATGTAATTATGTTCTGGACATAATTTGGTTGTCCATTTATTCAATGGCACTGAGTTCATCATCCTGTTCACTCTGAACATCCAGTTCAGAGCTTGAAGAAAATGAAAACAGGATCTTGGAGTCCAGGGCCACCGTGCAATTGGAACAGTAGGCAAGCTCTGCTCTGCCAAACACCAAAGTATGGCTGTCGTGGTCAGCAAGAACATTTGACACAGCTTTTCACTGAGGAGCCAAAAATTCATATTTCTCTTAGCATTGACAGCAGTTTAAAAGTTGGCCTTAGCTAGGATGAAAATCCCACACTCAGAGTGCCATGCAAACTGTTACTTGTTAAATGCAGAAAATCTTTCTTCCACAGATACTCCTCCCCACTTTTCTTTTTCCTTACAACAATGATCTAATACTTCAGACACCCATCAAAAGTGTTTCCACCTATTCTTCATCTCTGTATTTCTAGATCCATCATTACCATCTTATTTGGAGCTCTTCTGTAAGGGATCTCTACTGCATTTAAGCTACCCTAAAAGCACAGTACCTTTCACCTTTAATTAGTACAGATTCCTACAATGGAAATTGCCTTATCAGTGGGAACACAGCAGTAAGCCTGTTCCAATAGCTGATTTTAGGGGGCTTACTTAGAACATAAAGGGTTTTTAAAGCTACATAAAATTATGACCTAAAATAACCTAAGAACTTTGCAGTCTGCATGATACAATCTGGGCATTCCTTGATGTTAAGACTCTCCATTTTCTTTTCTCTTCTAATTTCAAGCAATGTTTACTGGAAAATTACAGCTAATTTTCCTCCCAGCCCGAAGTCCCTTACCAAAAAAAGTAAACATACTCCTTTACCATTTTCCAAGAAACAGACAACATTGGCAAGATTCCCACAAAATCATTTTCATTTATTATGTGCCCTGTCTTAGCTTTCACAGGTATTAGTAAAACAATAGCTCAAGTTATGTCCCCACCTTCCAGATGGTAAAAAAAACCCAAAAAAATTTCAATGGCCATGGTTTCTTTTTCAGGCAATAATTGCACTAACATGCTACACTTTGTGTTTGCCAATTAGACTAAACTCCATGCACACACTCACATCAACACATTGTGATTCCAGGCCATTTGTTGTAGAGCTCTCCTAGCTACATTTGAAGCTACTTCTGCTGATAAAGTACGTCTTTGTATTAAAAAGAATACACACACAAGTATCTGCAAGATCAGCCTCCAGGCCTCCTGTTTGTATCAGAGAAAAAAATGTTTTTCAGCATTGCTCAGCCTTGCATGGGGCCTCCGCAATAGCTGAGTTTCCCTACTGCCTGTCACATGTAATTTTTATGATCCACTTCTTCTCCAGCACAAAAGCCTCCCTCCCATCAGCACCTCCATCACACAGAGCACCTCCAGAGCTCTGCTTTCAAGGGCTGACACTGATGCCTGGTAGTTCAGCTGAGCTGCTGGCACATTTATGCATGCAATGATGCCAGTCATCTGCTTGACTTCACCAACAGAATCCATCCGCTGGCCATTCTGGCCATTCAGAAGGATCAGACAGACCAGGAAACACACAAAGAGAGCAGGACTACAGAACACAGCTTAAGCTGTGCTCTGCAAAAGCAGCATTCAATGATCATCTGTAAAATTTTGGATTTTTTTTAGTGTGTAGTGAGTATGAACTCTACTGCAATTTTCACTGTAAGAAAACTGACAAAACACCAACATTAGAGCCTGAATCTGCTTCATATCAACATCTCCAAAGAGGTAAAGGTTTCCCTCAGCTTTAAAGAAAGAGAAGGATAAACCAAATCTTTTTAAAAGAACCTACAGCTCAAACATTACTTCTAGAAAGCCTTGCTAGCTCACAACACCACACTGACATTGCTTTTCCTCAGTAGTTAGTAGTACCTTTGTGCCTCAGCAATCTGGAGGCCAGATCATCCACAGTGCTGAAAAGATGCAGTAAAACACAGATCTAGAATTCACTGAAGTATGTTGAATTGCTTTCTTCTGATTTATCCTTTACAAAGTGCCACACTAAGACTGGCATTCCCACAAACAAATGGCTTTAGGTAGACCTACATCATGGATACCTGAACTGCTCACTTCATTTTGTTTTCAAAATTACTTGTCCCATCCCTATTACACAAATCATCAGTGCTCTTGCATTCGTGCTAATCTTTAGTCTACATAATAAAGCAAGCATAAGTAACTGGCTGAAAAATTGAAGCCTGAAAGCGTAAAAGAAATGTTTCAGAGCATAGTTGAAAAATCATCTGAGCTGACCCTGGAAACTTCTAAGGAACTACTCAATGCTATGTCTAACCATAATTACGAATTTCCTGCAGTCTCTGAAGTATAGTCCATGGGAAAAACTAGGAGATACTGGAGAAAGGGTCAGCAAATTACTGGTGAAAAAAATACCATCTTGCACAAGAACTATATCAACAGTAGAATACAGTGGAAACAACATAGAGCTGAACATTTGGTAAGGCATACTGAGCAGAAAAACTAAGCAACATCCATTCATCACTAAACTATTTCATCAGAGAGGAAATATTTACCAATAAACTTGTTCTAAAAGAAAATACTGCAGCTGGCAATACTTGGTGAAGACAAGACAGACACGAACAAGTATAGCTAGACACATTTCTGAGACCCAGCAGGTGTGTCTGCTACCCACATGACTGTTTTAAATTAGGTCAAATGTGTGTCTTAACAGTTGTTAAATGCTCAAACATTTGCTGAGCCTACATCCTGGGGGTTCAGACTGGACATGAGGAAAAGATTCTGAGAGAGTGATCCAGTGAGAAAGTGAGCGGTCATTGGAACAGGCTCCCCAGAGAAGTGGTCATGGCACCAAGCCTGACAGAGTCCAAGGAGTGTTTGGATGATACTCTTAGTCAGAGTTTAGTTTTAAATAGTCCTGTGAGGAGCAGGGAATTGGACTTGATGATCCTTATGGGACCCTTCCAAGTTGAGATATTCCACAACTCCTACAGGCCTGGCCTGGCCCCACCAACTACTGTTTGTCCTTCATCCAAAGTATGCAGACAAAAAACAGCAGCTTCACTAGTTAGAATGATTTGAGAATAACCTTTTTTCCTCAAGCTTGTCCAGATTAGTAGTCTGCCTCTTCCAGCCTTAATTCACCACTTACACAGAAAATCTTGCTCCTTGAGAGTTGATGAGGGCTCCAGTTACAGCATCCCCCAGCACCAAAGTACAAGCACAAAATATAAGGTATGTAAAGGACTGGCACTTTAGGTGAGGAAAAATGAGCATTTCAAACACAGATTTTTCACTGATGAACCTGCAGGTTCAACAGATTGCACAAGACCAGAGAGTTTCTTGTGTCTCGTCTTGAGCAGTTTTCACTGTTCTTGTGTCCAGTGTTTCTTGTCCTGTTTAATATCTTCAATGGTGATCTGGGTGAGGGGGTTGAGTCAAGTATTGGGAAATTTGCAGATGGCACCAAGCTGGGTGGGAGCATCTCTCTGCTGGAGGATAGGAAGGCTTTGCAGAGGGATCTGGACAGGCTGGATCCATGGGCTGAAGCCAACAGCATGAGGTTACACAAGACCAAGTGCCAGGTTGCAGCTGGGTCACAACAACTCCAGGCAGCGCCACAGTCTGAGACATGAGTGGAGCAGACCTGGGGGTGCTGGGTGACAGCAGCTGAACATTAGCCTGCTGTGCCCAGGTGGCCAAGATGGGACGCAGCACGCTGGCCTGTTTCAGAAACAGTGTGGCCAGCAGGAGCAGGGCAGGGATTGTCCCCCCCCCCCACAGAGTGCTGTGTCCTGTTCTGGGCCCCTCAGTTCTGGAAGGAAAACTGAGGTTCTGGAGCAGGTCCAGAGATAGGCAACAAAGCAGCCACTCAGCCAGACTCATGAGAGTCTTTTTCACCCTTCCACACTTGCTGGTCTTCTCTGTGAGTGCTGGCTTGCCTGTCCAGTTGTGATTATCCCCTCACAGAACATGGCCCTCATGTCTCTGCCTACAGTGAATGCAGGTGTCTGACAAAGGAGCATAACTGCTCCAAGACAGTCACTTAACTGGAGTGTTTTAGCAGGCAGGAGGCTGCACTCCAGCAGGCTGATTGCAAAACCTCCAAGGCAATAGTAACTCAATTCTGATAGCCAGAACATTGCTGGAATTACAGTAGTATTTCATCTCTGAAAGGAGTTGTTCATTATCTTGCCCAATGATCTCATCTCAGGATCCATCACTCGCTTGTTCTGTTGTTTTTCTTTTTACTGCAGTATCTGGAGCTTAAATCATGAACTGTTATAGAAAGGGCAGACTTGACTGAGCCAAACTGCAGAGGCATATGAGCAAGCACCCAAAGCTACTTCAGTTTATCAGAACAAGAAGGTAGCAAAAAAAGGGATTTTAACTGCACACAACAGCTCCCCTTGGCTGCTGCTTGCACTCCCAGTTGTGGGACAGCTCACTTAGATCAGGCATAAACTCAAGCAGCCTCTCCTCAACCTTTTTCCCAGTTAAACTTTTATACAAAATTGACTTTCAGGCGTGAAGCACCTGCACCAAATCAGGCATCCAAATACTCTCCAGGTATAAGAGCAGAAAGAGCAGAGTGCAGAAGACAACGGGTCACAAATAAAGCTGGCAACAGGCTGAAAATTTGCATTTCTGCTCTTGAAAAACTTCTCCTGCATCTACTAACCAAGCAGCCCTCGGGTACTAGAGCACACAACTCAGGAATGTTCTCTGGGCATGCCAATATGAGAAAATATTCATGCTCTACTTAATCCAGGGAAACTATATAAACTATAAACTTTGAACTATAGTTAGACTAGATACTAATCTGCAGCCTGAGTTATACTGTGATCCCAGAGTCTTCTCAGTTTCTGAAACAACTCAGAAAGGATATGAAGAGTGTTATTTCTAATTATTTCTAATAGGGAGGCAGACTTTGCAAATATACATCACTGTCATCAAGTAACACTGAGTTTTAAACAGTTAAGGTGTACACTTGGGCTCATCAGAAACTAGGTAGAATATTTCTTTTCTGTTTTTCAAATACTGAAGTTACTTTACACAGCAGAAATGTATCAAGTTTTTTTCATTAGGCTTCTAATGCAGTCATTTTACCTGTACAAATTGACTACAAGAAATGACCAAAACACCTCGGAGATGTAAATCCTTTTAGAAATGAAAACTGGTGTTTTGTGTTCTAACTACAGTTTTTAGATTTTAAAATTGCACATTATTTTGACATTCAAAAAGAAATACATTTAAATGAGATCTGAAATCCCATTAAAACCCCTACAGGCTAAATGCCAGCAATGTTTAACACTAAAATTCTGCTGCAGCAGTATAATCTCTACATCAGTGGAACTGAATAGGTTTGCTTGTAAAACACATGCAACTACACAGATGTCCTTCACTAAAGAAAATATTTAACCCTATTTCCATTACACAGAAGTTTGAATGCCAGTGAATCCAGCATATTAAATATATTTTAATATGTATCATTTTTGTTGGGTTTTCTTATTGTAGCACACACATTACTAAAGGCACAGGGAAATAATAAGTTACATGTTTATAAAATACTCTCAAGTCTGCATAGTAAATGGAAGAAAACATGATTACTGTTTCATTCCAACCAATCAGACATGCTACTAAAAAGTAAAATGGAGAAACTGATTGCACAGGAAAACAAATCAGGAAATTTCTTCAGAGAGCAATAGTTGCTAAATACCAATAAATGCTAAATAATTGGTGTTGTACATGTCATATGGAGCTCTTTGTGAAGGTGGTAAAGTTTAAAGACACATTTACTTAGTAGAAGACTGATGACATCCCTCCATCCAAGCAGTTCAGCTGACCTTACTGCCCCCACAACTGTTTTTTTGTGGGAAAAGTTAATCTCGCTTGGCACCCACAAGAAGGGCAGTAAGCCTGGAAGGAAAGCACAGTAAATACCAGCTGATACATTTTCATCTGTGTGTGTAAAAAGAACCAGCAATTCTTAAGAATTCTGTATAGCAAAGGCAGTCTAGAGTCCTGTTTCTCATTGTATGTATGATTTTTTTAAAATTGAGCCGAGTCACAGATTGTCAAATATAAAATGCTGGCTTTTTAACCTTTGATTTATCCAAATCATAACAGGAAAACTAAATAGATGATAAAACTAATAAGGAATTTGTCTTTTCAGTTTTGCAAAGAAACAGTTTCCCACAATAAAATTGATGCTCTAATTCTAAGCTTCTGAACAAGACATTCTTCTAAAGCTTTGTATCCATTGGTATTATAAATCAGAAGCTTCCAAGTTAATTTCGTTTATTTTAATGTCTTCATCTGGAAAATTTAATGCTTCAACATGCTGTTGTTTTAAATCAGAAAAGAACTTTATTATTACAGCAATGGGGAGGGCTATTGCTGCTTTAATCAGTAAGCTGGATTTTCATCCTGCCTCAGTGTTTGATGAACAAAAAATTTGAAAAATCAGAGCTGATAACATCCATTTCCCAAATGATGAAAACAGGTATACTGCCTATTTCTTTCCATGGATGACACCAAGCCATGTCATACCTAAGGCTCAGACAACTTTGTATCAAAAATAATAGGGTTTGGGTTAGTTTCATTGCTTTTATTCTAAAAATACTGGTAAATTGATTGCAGTTTTTGTTTGTTTTTAATTCTTTAATTCTTGGTGGCTGCTACCTCCAGGGTACATTCTTCCAAAACAATTTTATTAATACAAAGAGTCAAAAAAACTTCCTTTTCCCCTGAGTTTTCATTAAATTACAAGCTAAAATGTGTCCAGAACTCTTGTGATGTGATCCTGGTCCAGACAGTGCTTTATACTGGCTCAGCCCAAACTTTTGCCTTGTGTGAGCCTTTTAAACTCAGCTGATGTTTTTCACCTGCCTCTTGGAGGCTCTCCCTGCCTGTTCAAGCTCACAGCACCTTCCCTCCAGACAGCTCCAGTTAACCCAGGCTGCTGAGGCAGCCTGAGAATGGGTGTGAGGGGAAGAAAAATTGAGAGACAGCAACCACACTGAATCAAGTTTGTTACAGCCGAATATGAGCTCTATTATAAAATAAAGAAAAGCAAGAACAGCTGCAAACACCATACTGACAAAACAAACAAGAACCTAGATAAACTGTTCCAGCTTTACCATTGTGTGACACAGGGAGTTTTGATCTTCACTTAATATCAATGTGCCTAAATCCACTTAGGATTGGTTTAAACTGCATCAGTTTCAAACAAATTCCAGCTGGTGCCACTCAGACACAAAGTGTTCCTGTTTTCTTCTGTCACATGGTTCTCGCTACTACCAAACTTAGTTTTCAGTCTTGACTTTCTGCTTCTACTCCTGTGTCAGACAGAATATCCCCCCAGAAATGTCATGGCAGGGAAGCATGCAGTGAAAGACCCAGCAAGATTATTCTTCACTGATGATATATGAATATTTTAGTTCAGCTTTGTGGAAACACTTGAGATGTAGAACACCTCAACTGTAGGTAGGAGTAAAAGTAAGTGAGCTGTCAAGTTAATTTTTTAAATATTTAACTTGGTAGCCCATGTACTGGCTTGATATACAAAGAAGGAAAATTTATGCTTCCTTTCATCACTAATGTGTTAATATCACTGTGGAGGAGCAGCTGGTCAAATACAGAGCTCAAAGTCAAATTTCAGCCTGTTTTATAAAATCCAGGTGCCTGAAATCAGACAACCAACAACAAATAAAACCACAAAAGCCCTCCAAACAAAGAACAACCCACAAAGCCAAAACAAAAACTAGAAGAGCCATACCCAATACATATAAAAGTAATTCCAGATGTTCTCAGAGTTTCCTGAATCATTTTTGTGCTTTCCTCCCTCACAAAGAAAGGTGCTTACCAAGTTACCTGTATTTTCACCTATCCTGAAACCATCAAGTTATCATCAAATTAGCCATGAAAAAAATGAGTAAACTGTGAAAATTTCCAGTGTCTGAAAATATAGCTGCCTGTTGTTTGCAACATCCTGTGTACACGCAGGGAATGGGGAGAGGAAAAAGATGTAAGTACAGCAAATAAAATGAAGGCTGTTAGGAAGGAGAGCACTGCATTAATATGCTGATAATCTGGCTCATAATAGCCCTTTAAGGGGTTTTGATACACAAGATGAAAGGAAAAGTTGATCAAGAGAGAATAAATTACTTTCAGTGTTACCAGAGAGACTTTTTTCCACTAATGCTACAGCTATCTAACAGTATGGTTAGGGCAAACAGTAAAGAAACTACCAAAGATTTTGCAATATACTGAGCCAAAAATATTACATTACTGTGTTTTAAGGCACTTTTAGACACAGTACTTGAGCTGTTTACTGAGCAGTCCACAAGCAGCCTACTCAGATATTTGATTTTATCAGCATAGGCCACCCACATCTGACCCAGTAAAAGTGCACATGTGCAAGAAGAATCCCCCAAAAACAGTGCATCTTTTTTTTATACTCTGACCTTTAGCAAACAAAACCTCTTTTCTGTCATGTTCATACAGAAAGAAATCCAGTACACAATTTCATGGAAAGTACACTGGGAACATTTCTTGTATCACTGAGCATGGCATTAAGTCAACACAGGAATTTCTTCTGAGACTTGTCAATGCCTCAGCATTTCTTTTAGTTCCAAGTTTGTGGAAGAATATCAATACAAAATGTTCACACATCACATATGTACTTAATGTGTTCAGTCTGGCAAGGTAGACCTGAGACTCCCTGAGAAAAAATGAAAGGACAAAGAATTGTTCATTGAAGGTGGTGCTGGACAACACACGCTGACAATTACTGTGTGATCTGCAAATGTGGATTTTGCTTAGGTTTCCCTTACAGCAGAGGCAGGATGAAAAATAACAAACTATGCTTCATCTTTTTTCTTTTTCCAAAACCTACAATTTATTCATAGAAAAACACTTGCAGGCAATCTGTAAGGTTTCAGAACAGGGAGGGTAGGGAGAAATAGAGCCTAAAGCAGCAAAAAACAAAAATTAAAAAGAAAAATTAAATGCAGTGAACAAAGCTCCATCAACCATCAGAGAACCACCACCATGTTTCAGTTTGGTTTAGAAACCATAGCCTGCACTGACTGAACAATTTGGTTTATACTTTCAACTTATTCCTCATGTGGGGATCCAGTTCTCGTGTCTCAAGTCAAACAAGAGTACCTAGGTGAGAATAAACCCTTGGCATAAAATGAACATATAATGTTCCTGTATACTGTACTGAAAGGAACTTTCTCTCCTAGACACAGAAAAAGTGAAAAATAAACAGTTCTACTGCAAAAGTATTTGCAGCACCACACAATTCTCATGCTTATCAGTCAGCACAGACCTGAGTGGAGACACCAGGGATATGGAGAGCAGTGGGATGTAAGGACTTCCATCAGATACAGGAACACCCACAGGAACAGGTCATGGGGAAACTGAGCTCTGCTGTGGTCAGCGTTGTGTTTATGTAACACCTACAGGGAAAATCAGTTTTGCTTACTGTAATTAGCAGCCAAGATGCCTTCCCTTCCTTCAAGCAACAGTTTAGACAGATACTATCAGAAGACAGGAAACTTAGCTAAGGATTTAAAAAAAAAAAAATCACATTGCTAATAAGATCATATTCAACATTAAAGAATGAGCAGCATGAACAGCCTTTTGTGGATTAGATGGCATATTGCAATTGTGCCTCCAAGCAAACTGGGCGGCAGAAAATGCTGTGTAGTAAGCAACTAATAAAAGCACCCAGCACACAAGTGCTGAAAGATTGCCTCACCTCTTTTATGCAGTGACTCTTGGTGTATACACCTAGACACCTTGATTTGCTCATCTCTTTAGATTTTTTATGACATAATGATCATCTCAAGCCATTTGAAAGTGCAACAAAGGGGGGATATCCATGAGCAACTTCTTTGTTAAGCACAGCAAGTGTCCATAGTGACTCACCACACTCATCCATTTTTCTCTACCTGAATAAAAACATGCCACTAAAACAGGAAATTACAAGTTTCAAAGGTGCTAAGTATAAAGTCTTAAGAGGCCATGAAAAATTCTGTCACTATTCATTTTTGTATTTCGTTTGACTCACACAATCTGTCTCCATGACTTTACAGTGTAGCTTCAACAACTAATCCTACAACCACATTTGAACTGTAGAGGAACAAGATAGGTCTAACAGCCCATTAAATAGCAATGGCACTTTGTTTCCCATATGAATGATACTTTCTCCTGCCTATTAATATTTCATTATACCAAGTCTGTTTACCAAACGTTCAGATCAAATGTTAGGGAACAAGATGTTATAGTCTACATTTTATTAGCAGTGTGGAGTACGCATTTTGTAGGAAGAATGGCAAGCTGTACGCTCAGTTATCTAGTTGGATAGCACAGTGATGGCTGATAAAAGCTTCTCCTTGCACCCTACAGGTTGTTTCCAGAACTGTTAGGGTCTGGCTATAATATTAGCTCCAAATAAACATCTCATTATTTTGCTCAGTTCTGCTCAACAATCCCTTTTCAAAAACACACCGAACCCCATCAAAACTTATTCAGTTTTCTATTTTCTGATTTTGTATGTCTCACACTATGCAATTCATTCAGATGGTGACCAAGGGATTTAGTGTTGAGGTCAAACATAAGTTACAGAAGAAAAAAAAATTTCATGCTGAGAAAAACTGCTTCTTGATGTGTACTTAATTTTTAATGCAGCATGCACTTGGAAGCCATGAGAGAGTTAAACCTGCCCCAGACCTCAGCAGCTGCTCTGTGCACTTCCGAAATAACCTTGGGAAGGAGCTAGCAACAATCTGTGTCCCAGCTCCCAGAATGCCAGGCATTCACACATCACAGCAACAGATGCTCCATTACAGCACTGCAGCTTTCTGTGCTGGCACACTTTCATTTGTTGCCAGCCATCACCCCCCCACTGACCTCCTCCAGACCTCAGATCAAAAACAAAGCGGGGGAAACTGCAGTCAGCATCCCAGAGAAAATGCAGCTTTCCCTCAGAATGATGTACCTGACACACCAAAACCAGAAGCACTCCAGAGTTCAGCTACAGTCACATAAGTATCACACAATGACACTGTCATTAAGACAGTGCTTACATTAGTAAAATTAGCATATAACAATTGAACCTGGCAGAACTCTTTCCATCCCAAGAAAAGAGCACCAAATTTTCCCTGTTACTTCATCATCACAAAAAAATATGTGATTGGCCCATACAAAACCAAGAAGGACATCCTGGTTGTTCAAATAGGTCACGAGATTTCCACAGATATTGCTGGAAGGGATGGCCCTTAACTTCAGCCTCACTCCTAAGAATCTTGGAAAATATAATGCTGTTTATCAGTACCCCAGACAGCTGGGGTGAAGTTTCTATTTCCACAGACCTTCTGTGTCACGACTGATACTGAATTTTTTTTTCCTGCATTATGAAGGGATCTCAAAGTAAAATCTTCCCAAGCACATGGAACAGTCCCCACATTAGTTCCTTTTCACATAAGTGTTTGCCAAAAAGATGATACTCATGGGAAAATATTTTTTTACACTCAACTAGGAATGTTCAAACAAGTTCATTCCTATAACTGTAGGAAAATTATGACACAGAGCAAGCATGAGAATGAATGCAAACAAACCCTATCTGTGAACTTACACCTGAAATAATGTACACATAACTGGTATAGAGAATTCAGATACTAATTAACAGAAGGAGCAGCAATGCTTGATTTTTTTTGCCAAAACATGCTTAAGACACTTAACCTAGAGTTGGTTATGTAACCTGAAATACCCTAGCCTTAAATCTCCTTCCCTTCTATAACCTGCTCTTACCTACAGTAAAAAGGTATCTGTACCTGAAAGACAGTGTGCATCAGTTCATACTCTTTGTTTCAGAATTTCTATCCCTTGTAAGCAAACAGATCTGAAACTCAAGCCAAAAAACAAGTCCCTGAACTGGTATACAGCAGTTTTCAATATATAGCATACAGTGCTCAAGCAACTTTGCATTAGCACAGCCAAAAAAAACCTCTGAGCTTTAGAGTGCTCCCATGGCATCTGATGTGGAAATCTTCAGGCAGAAGATGAAGGGTGGGAGAATGACCAGCAAACAATGGGTGGCAGCCACCTCCAGTCCTCCAGCTCCTCACCTAATGAGCTCACCAGCCAAAAGTCCTATAAAGCATGTCCCACTAGGTCTGCATTTTTTATGGGCCCTCTGGGAATCCAGACAGAGGTCATCTCTATGGTCACTCTGTCGTGCAGCTATTCCAGGAAGCTGGAACAACTGAAAACATTACACTTGGGCAGAGAAGTGTCAGGAGGCTGAGCTGTTTCATTCATGGGCCTGACAAGTTCATGTGAGGGGATTTTGTGGCCTTTTGTCTCCTCTGTTCTTTTCTTCTGCTCTGTCCTGGCAGGTGGCACTAATAATCCTTTTGTGGATTTCACTTGGTCTGACCTCTGTTTAGGGGGGAGACTACAGTAAATCGTCTGGAAGGACCAGGGAGGAGCCTGGGTGTTATTCCAGCACCAGCTCTGCCTGTTTTAGAGAGAGCCCCCAGAGAGCTGCACAGGTGGAACATTTGAGAGAGCATTTACAGCAGTGCTCCTTTTGATAGGTGTTTCTTAGTGGCCAGTTTCCATAATGAAGGAAATAATCCTTGCAATCCCCCATTTAAGACAGGACGTGTACACACAAACAGATCAGTTTTTTTTTTCAGTCCCATCAACAGAATATCAAGTGGCAGCAAAAACGGCACAAAATGTTCTGCCCCATAAAAATCTCAGATGTTAATGAAACCATAACAATTGCCAGGGAGCCAGCTTCCCTGTGTTCTGGGAAAGCAAACACGGATTTGATGTGCCAAGGGTCTCATATTCCATCAAAAACAAACAGCTTCAAGGGTTAAAGTCAGCAGCAGGCAGATGTGCTGCCTTTTCCCATCAGCCACCCATATCCTGTGCCAAGTCTGCTTGAGACCACAGTGAGAACCCACTGGAAGTCAGCTGAGGCAGCTTATGAATCTCTTGCATAGCACAGCTCTGGAAACATTCATCCTTCCCTCAACAGCTGTCTTCAGAAGATCTTCAAGGAATAATTTGGGATACAGAGGCAATTGGACAATGAAACCCTCAGATCATGGCTATAAATACTGCCTTTCCCCACTGCTATTTTAGTTAAGGGCCAGTCATGCCACCCTTACACATACTATTCAATTCACTTGCATTAACTACTCAGAAAATGTGTTACTAATTAATTAACTTCCCAAAAGCTCATTTAGCTCCTAATTCCACCAGCTTTCACGTAAGATGCCCAGCTGTCATACGTCTCAGAGCCTATATCTCAAATGGACAGAACAAAGTGTCTCCCAGATGTCTCTTGGGAAATTTTCTGGAGCTGATGCCTTCTACAACCTAGAAATGAAACAACACACACTTCAAGTTATGTTAGTGTCAAAGGTAATATGGAAGCTGGTCTTCATTGAAGGCCTCCAGAAGCAGTTATGGAGAAATGTCCATAGATGTCCACCCCTCACACGAGTGCACACAGTTTTACAAGTTTAGTAAATTAGCATAATTGTCAAAACCCACCAATTAGGAGCACAAGGGGTGATGCAGTCAGAAGTGAGAGGAAAGCTAATGTCTTTACAAACAATTTGATGGGTGAAGGTACAGCCATTGACATCTTTGAGAAGAGTCCTAAAGTCTCTACTAAGTTTGGGCAACAGGTTTGTTGCAGAGCCCAGAGACCTTGGCTCCAGGTTCAGACAAGATAAACAGTCTACACAGGCGTGAACTTTGGGGTAAAGTAACAAGTTCGAGGAGGAAACATGTGGTAGGCTGTTCAGGAAGGCTCTACCTCCCTAGTGTCACTGAAACTGCAGGAAAACCAAAAGCCCTCCAGCAATATGTTTAGTCTTAGAGAATCAAGGCATTGCTTTTTCTGGCATCAGAAATCATTTCATCCACACATAGCCCAGAAAAATATTCCAAACATTCCCTGAAGCTGGAGTTGCTGGTGCCCAATGCCCCAGATTACATTCGAACCATCAAGGAATTGAAGAGTTCCCTGGATAAATGTAAGAACGAGAACACGCAGCAGATCTTGACCAACACCACCATCATGGTGGTCAGCATGGTGGCAAGGGGGCAGCAACTGTCGGAGGAGCTGGGCAGGATTGAGGACACATGTGACTTGGTGCTGGCCCTGTGCTGGGCCAAGCTGTGCATCTGTGAGTACGTGGAGTCCCGGGTGCCCTTCATCACTCCCAACCTCTCCCTCATCCTCGGGGCCTCCATGGCTGCCAAGATCAGGGGGTGGCAGGGGGCCTGACCCTGCTTTCCAAGCTGCAACATCCTCCTGCTGGGAGCTTCTCCTCCACCTCTGTCCTGCCCCACACCAGCTTCATCCACCACAGCAACATTGCCCAGGCCCGGCCACTGGATTTGAGGAGGAAGGAGGCACAGCTCATGGCGGCCAAGTGCACGCTGGCAGCCAGCGGGGACAGCTGCCATGAGAGCAGGGCAGGAAGGCAGGGTACAAGCTGAGGGAGGGGACTGAGTGCAAGTTGGACAAGTGGCAGGAGCCCGCCCCGCTGAAGCCACTGCCAGCGCTGCTGGATGGGCTTAGGGAGAGGGGAAGGGCCAATGGTAGCGGAAGCTGAAGGAACGCTTGGGGCTGAGGGAAGAGGCCAACAGAATGAGCTTTGGGGAGGTGGAGGAGGACATCTACCAGGAAGAGCTCGGGTTTAGCCTGGGCCACCCGGGCAAGGCCAGTGGTGGCCACCTGCGCCAGACTCTGGTCAACAAGGCCACCAAGGCCCGGATCAGGAAAGCCCTGCAGAGGACACTGCAGAAGCAGAGTGTCATCCACAGGGGAAAATCCACAATCCAGGACCACAGCTCAGGGATGGCCTCGAGCATGGCCTTTACCCCCCTTCAGGAGTTGGAGATTGTGAACCTACAGGCAGCCAGGAAGAAAGTGGCTGAGGCCAACCAGAAATATTTCTCCTGCATGGCCACGTTTGTCAAGGTGAAGGGGAACAAAAATGGGATCCCCAAATCCCCAAGGATTCCCCCCCAGTGTCACTTTGCCAAATTTTTAGAAATATTAGAATTTGTGGTTGGAGCATCTTGGGGGGATTGAGGGTGTCACCCTGATATTTTATGAAAAACCCCTTCACCAGGATTTTTCTCCTGAGAAGCTGACAAGCCTCAGAAACAAAATGTAAACAATAATTATCTGATTGCTTGGAATGTGGTTTGGAGGTTGTTTACCAACAGGTGCATCTTTGATTGGTTCCATATGAATTGTTTTTACTTAATGACCAATCCCAGTCCAGCTGTGTCAGACTCTCTGATCAGTCACAAGTTTTTATTATCATTCTTGTCCAGCCTTCTGATATCTCCTTTCTCTTTCTTTAGTATAGTTTTAGTCTATCTTTTCTTTTTAATATCATAATATAATAAATCTGAGAACTCGGAGTCAATTCTCATCTCTTGTGTCGTCCTGGGGACCCTCATCACAACACTGCAACAATTGGTGACCACATGAGGGGGTCAGGAAGTCCTGAAGGGATTTTGGACGGATTTTGGGGGGTCCTAAATAGAATTTGGGAGTCCCAAGGAAAAAAAAAATTAAAATATATAGGTTACAGAGTTACAAATATAGTGTAAAGAATGCAGAGGATACATAAAACAAAAAAAGGCAAAAAATCAATAGGCATCACACCCACACAGTACTTTGGTGTTTAAGAAGTCACCATGGTAACATCTGCACTGCAGCCCAGAATGAAGCAGGCCTTGCTACAAGTCCTCTGCTAGAACTACTGGAGCCTGACTTTTTATTCCTTACAGTACATCAGGGCTAAAATATCAGCCCAAAAAGGAGACAACAAAACCCTGGCCACTAAGCAGTACATTTAATGAGCAAATAACTGTAGGTTTTCCTGGGCATTCAATTGACTGAATCTTATGCAAGAAACTTAAACCAACAGAAACTGATTAAGAGCTGGGCCTGGATTATGTTGGGCTTGTAAATTTTACAGCCTCAAAATCCATCTAGAACTACAGATGACAAGCTCCTATATTAGTACAGCTTCCTAAAATGAGAAATATGTTCCTGGGAGAGCGCATCACATTAAGCTGTACACAGGTCTCATTTCTCAAGTTGTTTTTTTTTAATATCTCAAAAAAATATATATATAGTCTCCCTGTAATCCTAAGAGTCCTCTCCATCCCCTTGAAATCCATCACCCATGGCACCATGAATTCTGGAGCACCTGCATGTGTTTGGTTTGTTAACACAAGCCCTGTTTATTTTCTGTCACTTGGAGCAGGCAGCTGCTCACACACTCTGCACCAGTGAGCCCTGGCTCCCTGTGTCCTTAACTCTCCCACTTTAATCCCAGAAGAGGGCTGATGTGCAAGATACTGACCTTATCTTCTAAAGCAAGATGTGGAAATACAAACATGTTCCATAACAGCAGCTTGGGAAGAGTTATTTGAGAGAAGGAGCAAATTCCTGTCTGCTTTGCTGTATCACCACAAAACATTGAAAGACACCGCCTCTGACATCGTCTCCTGTGCCTGGCACAAGGTGCTAAACAAGCCTTCATAACATGAAAAGGCTTCTCAATCATTACTGACTTAAAGATTGTGGGTAATATCAGATTTAAAAACACCTGCAGAGTTTTCTTTCCACCATAGCATTATTCCATGTTCTACCTCATGGTGCAATATAATGGTAAATACCAACTCTGCAATCATGGATTAAGAAAACCAAAGAGGCATTTATCAATTTTCTCAGTGCCTTTTTTTAAAATAATCAGCTCAAAAGACACTTTATCTTCTGTATCAAAACCAATAGCTAATTGAGAAAGCTAAAAAAATAATTCATTTCAGCCAATGCCAGACACTTCTGTATCCATCACAAAATTCAAATATCACTGAAGCCAAAGACCAGTAAAATAGAAGTTATCCTACAGAGACACATGCCTTTATACGCCATTACGTACAGCTGTCATTGTTGCATTTAGTGAAAAAAGTGTAATGGCTCTGCTTACAAGGAAATTTTGTAATTCTAAATTTCTTTTGAACCATTCTTCCAGTTCCTTCAACTGCCAGTCCTTGTGGCTTTTGTTATGCAGGCCCTAGGAATACACAGACCAGCTGCAATACACAGACAGCTGGGATCCTGTTTCACTTTCTGCCTTATCTTATGGATCTACAACCACTTAATGTCAACCTTCAGAAAATCAATCCAGATCACACCCTTTGAAGCACAGCACGATGCTTTCTGCAATTTGCTTTTGTGGGGAACTTCTGCACAAGTCCAGGCCTCCATCAGCTGCATGTTTCCTCCCAACATCTGTGGCACTGGAAACATCAGACCAGATACCTTGAAAACTATTAATAACAGAATGAGGTAGCTATAACAAACAAAAGAGCAGTAAATATGCCCAGCTGGTTCCAGTTCTCCTCTTACCCCTAACTTGCATTTTGTTCCACCTTTCTCATGCCATAAAGTCAGCTTCCTTGCATACACACTTTCTGTTTATAATTTGGAGTCAATGCAGAAGTTGCTCACAATTAGGAATTACATTTTTCTGATGACATTAACTTCTGCTTATTTCAAAACAAAATTCTACATGTCCTGAGTTCCTCTTAAAAATGTTTATAAATCATTCCACAAGGGGTTTTTTTGGAAATCATGATAACTTGGCTGTGTACACATACCTCTCCCACTGTTTATAGCAAGGTTTGTGACAGCTTTTTGCTGCTTTCCTAAGAAAAGTAAAGTTCATCTATTTCCCAAAAAAAGCAGTCTATTGACTTGTAAAAGCGAAGCAGCTGAAGAGTACTTTTGACATCCTGCATTATCTGGCAGCTGGCTACTAAAAAATGTTCCCAAATACTCAGCTTGAACATAGCAATTTAATACCAAATGCAACAAGCTTAAAAGTAACGTTTTGAAGACAGATTTTTGAAAGAACCACAACAGAGTGAATTCAGAGAAGGGCAATGGACCTGGGGAAGGGTCTAGAGAACAAGAAGAGAAGCTCAAGGGGCTGGGGTTGTTTAGCCTGGACAAGAGAAGACTCAGGGGACACCTTATCAGTCTCTACAACTGCATGAAAGGAGGTGGTAGAAAAATGGGGGTTGGTATGTTCCCCAAGACAACCAGCAGCAGGGTGAGAGGAAATGGTCTGAAGCCAGGCCAGGGGAGGTTCAGGCTGGAAATCAGGATGAATTTTTTCACTGAAAGGGTAATTGAGCATTGGAATGGGCTGCCCAGGGAGTGGTGGAGTGTTTTGAGAAACAACTGAATGTGGCAGTCAGTGCTGTGGTCTTTGGTCAAAGGTTGTGCTTGATCCTGGAGGCCTTTTCCAGCCTTAAGGATTCAATGAAGTCACAGCATGAGCTAAGAGAAACATAATTGTGTGTCAGTGCTGCCAGAGCAGCTTTAACTGAACCCTGCCATGGTCAGACATTGTTTATATTAATTACAATTAACATTATGCTAATTAAAAGCTCTCTGTCAAAGCAGAGCTCATAGCAAGAGGCATTGATGTAGAAATGGACAGCCCTGCTCTGTGTTCTGTAAAGATAAGTGCTTTCTTTTGCCAAGCCAAGAATCAAAGTCAACCCTCAACACTAACATTCTTACCAATAACTTGGTCCCTTAATAGAAAGAATATTCAATTAATTATTTACACTTCTTTATTGCATTATTTTACCAAGTTTGTTAAAAATACAAATCTTAACCTCCACCCTACCTCACTCAGAGAAGTATTAGAGATGTACAAGTATCACCTTGTCCTTCTCAGTTATTTAAAAACAACACAAAGACCCCTGACTTGCACTCACCATTGCGTGCAGTGGGCGCACAATTGCCAACTCTAAAAGGCATTCATTTCTCTGCCTGCACTGTTCTCAAACCCTGGCAGAACAGAAGGAAAACTATCTATAGGATATGGGAACATCCCTGTTGTGCTCATCCAGTAATAGTGGCACACAGCAGATGACAGAGTGGCTTCTATTTTGAGGTTATTGGAATTCCAGTGTATTTTAAATTCAACACCACAGCAAACTCATGTACACTTGATGCTTCTGTAAACTAAACTAAGGCTCCTCAACTCATCCTCTTCAGGACAAAAGTCATTGTTAGAACACACCATCTCCTGCCAGCACTCAAATAATTTAAACTATCTCTAATACCTACACATGCTACAAGTGAAGCAAAAGACCCACCTCTAATTTTAAACTCTGGAGTTAAAGCCTAGTGATAGATCAAGTTAAGCAAGCTGCAAGCCAGTATTAAGGGAATTTTAAGTCCGTAAGGGGAATTTTCAGGTTAAAAAGGCATCAACACCACAGAAAGCTTTGCTGGTATCATTTTAGCAGAGGTTGCCATTTTAAAGTCATACGTATAAAAAGCTGCTTTTATCAAATCGAGTGTTGCGCCTGCTTTTATGCACATATTTTAACGGGACTATCAGTGAAGAAGATACTGAAAACATGCAAGTCTAAAACTGAAGACCAGTTAAATGTGTCTTGAATCAGGCCGTGGCAAATCCCAAGTGCTTAATGGGCTTTTTCATGCAGACACAATCTTCACAAATCAGCCTATTTTTACAAATAATACTATAAAGCCTAGAATTCCTCACATTTTATAGCCCAGAACATGAAATTAATTATGAGTTTCTACAAAAAAGGACAGCATTCTGAGAGTCCATTTTTTTTTTTTCCACACCTGAACAAAAACCTTTTCTTTTAACTGTAGCAAAACTACAAGGTTTCAATCTCACATAGTAGATGCTTACAGAGGGAATGGTTAGAGCCTGCTCCAAACAGCAGAGGACTGAGGTGGAAGAGACCTCTGGAGATAATCCAATGCACCTATTTCACATAGGTTATCTACAACAGACTGTCTGGGACCAGGTTAATATGGGGTTTGAATAGCCCAAGAATGGAGATTTCACAGTCTTTGAGAAACCTCTGATCCTTCTTGACCATTTTCACAGGAGAAAGATTTCTTATCTGTTGCCTTTTGCCCTTTCACTGGTGTAAGGCAGAGCAATTTAGCTCTGTCACCTTTAATGCCTGTAAATGATGACATTTTCTTTTACTCAGAGGACCTCCCATAAAACCAAAGTTGAATTACCTAAATAAAAACCAGTTAAAATTTCAAGGAAAACTTTTAGATTAAAAACCCATCTGAATAAAAGAGATGATTCAACCTCTGAAATTCTCAGCTCCCACAGTCTTTGCACAGGAGAGTGAGCAGCACTTCCAGCCTCTTTCCAAGACCTGCACAATTTACTCAGTGGGTACAAAGATAAAGGGATGTACAATTGCTATAAACAGACACAGACTGAGCAGCAGGTACAAAAACAGCCTGAAGCTCCAAAATTCCGATTTAGCCTTGAAACAAATGTGAGCTTAGTGAGTTCCCAGGGAAGAGCAGTCTGCCTCACAGGTTATCCAGGCAACACAGAATTGGTTGGGTTTGTTGTTTTGTTTGGTTTTTTCCCCAAACTTTCTTGTATTATAAACTTGAATAGACTTTAGTTAGACACACTACCAAAACTAACCACTACTATGATCTGGAGACAGGATAAACTTGAGATGGCTGTGCTCAGTTAGCAGCTTCCCTACTCTACTGCTAAATCCAAAACCCTCCCTCAAAAAAGACAGTAAAAGTTGTGTTGTTTTTTTTTTTTTAAGAAAACACTAAATGGGCATAGTCCAACAGTTTAAGCTGTGCCCATAAAGTACAATTATTTTATCATACCACTAAAAAAAATTAAAAGAAAATATAAAGGACTTAATATAGAGAAGTACAAGAAAAGCATTGCTTTTCTAATGAAATGGCAAGACTAAAATACTCACAACATCTTCTCACTCACTTAGCAGATGCTACCTGCAGTCAAGTTCACACAGAATCCTGCACCATGTGTTTAAAGCTAGACTCAATAAGCTCAAGAAAACATTGACTAATACTCATTTCTGCTCTTGCAAAGGGAAGGACATGATAGGATCAAAGGATTAGACATCAGCTCCATTAAAGCACCAAACTATGTTAGTGTTTTCCTGCAGGTGTTATGACAGCGTAGGACAGGTAGCTATCTAAATAAGCTTAAGCTTGAGGTTCTTCGCAACTCCTAACAAACTTCCTTCTCTCTGCCCTGCTGAGCTGAGTTTCTGCTTCTCTCTAAAATAATTAGTAATTCCTACTTGAGAGAACATTTCTTTGTCTATTTTCACATTTTCACAGAAAACATTACTCCCTTGATCATATCCCTTCAATACTTGCAGCATTCACATTCTCTGAAAAATCCTTTCACCCAGGATGTCTCTCCTGGGAATCTGAGAAGCCTCACAGAAAAGGAAAACAATTCTTATCCCATTTGCTTCTCCTGTGTTGTGCTCCTGTGGAATGTGTTTGGAGATTGTTTACCCACAGGTGATTGTTTCATTGGATTCTGGTGTGAGTTGTTTTGACTCTTTGGCCAACTGGGGCCAAGCTGTGTTGGGACTCTGGAAAGAGTCACGAGTTTTCATTATTGGCTTTTTAGCATTCAGGAAGTATCCTTTCTGTATTCTTTAGTTAGCATAGTAATCTTTAATATAATAGAGTATTATAAAGTAATAAATCAGCCTTCTGAGAACATGGAGTCAGATTCATCCTTCATGCCTTTGTCAGGACATTCCCAGCAAATATAAAAAATACTTTTCATATTTCCTTAATTTGGTACCTGTAATGCCAAAATTGGTTATTTATTTCAGCAAATCTAGGATTTTAATAGTGCACTTGCTTGAATACAGAGCAAATACAGCCTACAAGACCTACCTGCATTAACAGTTCTGCCATTATCTAAACTTCAACCCTGAATCTGATTTGGAAGGAATGGACATTTCTGTGGATCTCAGAGCAGCAGCCAGCAAGGACTCAGGAAACAAGTCAGTGAAAGCCAATTATGTAACTAAGACAGAAGGATGAACTGAACTCAAGTACTTGTGAAATTCATTACTGGAGATTCTGCCTTTGCTGCAGTACAGCTTGAAGATTACAAGTTTAAAAGCCAAGCTATTTTTTAGATAACACATTAATTTCCTTCTTCCCTACTCTGTCCCTCCACTTTAAAGCAAGAAAGACCAGCTTTCATTTGGGAACAGCTGGGTGGAACCACTGAACTGAGACCACATGCCCACTGGGATTTTAAGTGACTTCCCTTCAGTCCAGACAGCCTTGTAACACAGTGCCCTTGGCCCTCACTCTTAGATGGTTCACATTTTTCTTTCTGGAGTTAACAGAGCCATCAAAAGTATCAGTGTGAAGGAAAAGTCAGGGCCAAAAAAATTAAACTGGATAGAAACATGAGTTCCATTCCAAGAATGATTAAAGGAGAAGTTGGTGTCTGCTGTTTGCTGAACATGCAAGTCTCAGACTTCAGTGCCCCTGAAAGGCAGGATATGAAATGCAGATTTTGAGTCTCATAGTCTGGACCCTCCGCCCAACACCAAAACAGTGTACCAGAGAGCAAGGTGAAAAATATCACATGCACTTGACTGAAATGGAATTTACTCTTAACATTTTTGCTAAAAATGTTCAGATATTATTTAAAAATTCATAGAAGACCACCTTCCTTAGGCCAGACTCTCATTTAAACAGTGTATCTTTAATTTTTTTTTACTAATCCATGCTATTTATGCTGATAACCATTACAAGCACAAACCATTAAAGTGACAAACTCTTTCAGACTAAGTCAGAACCTGCACATTGAATCTGCAATTTACTTATCAATGTCCTGCACCCCAAAGCAGACAACTGAAGCAATTACTATATTACTAATAATCTTGAAGGTCTTTTTTTTCCTCCTGTTGCCCACTGCCAGCAGGAAAATTATATTCCACCTTTAGGTCCATAAAAATGTTTCCAAGTGCTAATTTGCTAAAGCTTTAGCTGTACAATTGACTTCATCAGCTTAATATCCAGGACTCTGGTGTAGCAGAGAGCTTTGTTTTCTGGCTCTCACTCATTGCACAGAATGAGCTGCCCTAAGGCATCTGAAGCTGTGTCTCATTTTGCCCCAAGGACAACCCAAGCTCTGTTCTCTGCTGTGAGGAATACTGACTGTCACATACACAGAACCTCAGGGATGTGGCTCCCCTTGCTGCCCTGTGCCAAGCTCTCACCTACAGCAGTATCAGTTTAGCAGGCTGCTGCTGGGGCTGGCTGTCTCAGCTTCCTCCAACAAGTTCTCCTGGACTCTGTGCGTCTTGGGCTGTGAAGTGGAAGGGCTCCCTTCCTGTTTGCAGGAGATTCTGCTTTCCCTCCAAAAGCCCTTCTGCAATCTCCCAGGCCTGATCTATCCAAGCAAGGGGAGCCCATGGAGAGGCAGTTTTTGCATCTCCAGTCCTGCATCTGCCTGGAGCCACTTTGATTGCTCCTTGGAGTTGCTGTACTGTACACCAAAATCCCTGCTCTTCTGCAGGCTGGAGTAGCTGGAAGACAAAAATACCATGGTCCCCATTCTTCACATTCACTTCCAACCCCAAACTATTTTCTACAGCTTGCTGTCCAGACATCCCCAAGGCAGTTCCCAGTCCTTCTCTTTTTTTCTGTTCCTTGCCCTACTGTCTTAAATTTCCATGTTATTTCTCCCCAGAAATTTTCCCTTTGATCTACTTTTGATCCAGCAAAAAAAAAAACTGGTGGGAAAAGAAGATGCGCTGAAAAGCTGCATTTATCACAGAAACATTTCATGAAGGTCTAGTCATTTAAAACATGGAGAGACATCTCAGCTAGAACTATCACAAGACAGTTTTGTGGTACTAACACACACACTGTTTCTAGTGAACTTTTATAAATACAGCTACTTCACCCTCTCTTCTTTTTAGAGGAGAAATTCAAAGGGATTGCCAGCACATGCTCACTCCAACCTTGTTCAGGGCAGGAGACAAAAGTCTTTTGTTCAGGTTCAGAAGGCATTTATTGCTCTCCTATGATGACAAAAACTTAGAGTCAGGCTAAATTGCAAGTTTTTCTTGGTATAGCAATAGATTCTTTTATACATCCATATGAATTTGTGCTATTAAATGCAATAATGGAATTTCCATGGTAAGTATAACTTAAGGAGATTGATTATTCCCAAAAAAAGAAAGTTCAATTATCAGCAAAAATTGAAACTAAACTTGTTTATATTGCATTTTAGTGTACCACACTCCCTTCTGGTTTTGCAGTCCTCCTTTATGCTATATGACTTTATTTTATTTTGTCATCAATTTATCTTGTTTGTTTTTCACTTTACATCTTGCAGCAGATGTAAGATCATAAGCATAATTTCTGGTGAGAAGCTGCATTGCATTTTAATTGAAAATAGAAAACTTTTTGTTTCAAACCAAGATATTTCTTTTATAACAATGGCATGATGTGAGCTACGATCTACAAGGTCTTCCCCAGCCTAAGTGATTCTATGATACTCTGGAACTAGCCTTAAAAAAAAAAAATCACAGCTTTTACTTATTGGTGTTAAGAAACCCACACCTCTATTGTCCACATTACAGCTCTTCTATGAATAAACCCAGTATTTCACTTCAAGGGCTGTCTGTCCCTAAGTTCCTCCCATCATAAATTTAATTTGTTTTTCAAAAGGAGCAGAGCAGCTGAAGGTCTCTTTTCACAATATTCACAGAGCAAAACAAGATCCTGTTATTCCAGTAGCACTCCTTGTGTCCCTAAAGACAGCATGCCAGCCTTTCCCTTATCCTAACCCCATTTCTCAGAGGTTAATAACTGATGTGTCACTCTGCAGCTACACACAACAATCCACAAAGTCTCCACCAGGGACAAGGCCCACAGGATACAGCTGGGTCTTTGCCAATTAAAATTAATTTCTTGTAGCAAACAAGCCTGGTAATATTACAATGTTAAGAAAATTTTCAAAGCATCAAGGAGAATAAAATTGTCACCTAATAAAGTCATAAATTGCTGTACTGAGTACAACTGCATTTTTAGCTGTAGGTATGCTCCAAATTCATTTTTGTCTTTAAACTGTTTGGAGCAGGTTTTTTTTAACCTGTTTTCTAATTATGAATAGAAAAGCTTCTGTCCTCACAAAAATTCCACACTTGAACTTTATGACACTCTTGCATTTCAGCAGTCCTCATACTCCAAACTAGTCAAATATTGCAGTTAATATGCAAAGATTTCAATTGAAAAGATTTCTTGCAATTCTACAACTTCTAATACTTCAAACCCTTAATCTAAAAATATTCACTTGATTATAATGCCTTCTTACCAGTCCAAATATTAGAGCAGAAGGTCATAACCAGCTCCATTTACTTCCAGCACATACAGAAGATTTGCTCTTGCTTCTCTGAACTAGACAATAGCTGCATGCACTCAAAAATATATTTAAAGATGTTATTTCACATACTGTTTGCTAGAACTAAATCTTTCACAATCTACATCCTTTGCTCCTCTGTGTGACCCTGTTTAAGTACAAAGGCCTCAGCCCCTCAAAGCTACTGATCATCTTCTGACAGGAGTATTGAATAAATATTAACATGGGGCAAAAATCCTCCCAGTGAGAATTTAAAGCTGTGTAAAATGAATGTACTGCTTTGTGCAAAGCAAATGTCCAGTTCTGATGTCTTAGCACAAAGGTCCCTCAAATTCCACATGTCTACCTGAACACATGATTAATTAGAGCATGAATAAAGACTCATACTGGGGAAATATCAATAAATGTCAGACACACAACAGTTGCACTTCCCCCGAAGACAGCTCAGTTGTGATTCTGCACTTCCAACACCTGACTGATATGATAACTCATTTTCCATGTAGGTGAAAGACTTAACAGAGACCCTCTGGCCAAGCTGGGACTTTAAGGACATTCTAGATGCCATGGAGTTTTGCTTCTTGGGATTTCCTCCTGCTGATATGACCATTGCACAGGCACTAAGGAGATTAGGTTGTAGCTGAGTACCCACCACACTAAATCCACACTTTTTCATACTTTATGCACTTGTAAAAAACTAAGAATTGATTATGAGCAAAACAGAGCAGTCCTCCCCCCACTGACTTGCCCACTGCAAGAAAAGTGTATGTCATGGACATATTTTTCTGGAATAAAACCCAAAAACCAAAAGAGTTGATAGAGTTAGCAGCTCAAAAGCATTGAAAAGCCAAAAATTAGCCTCAGCCCAAGTGGTTCAATTAAGGGCTGTGGCCAGGAGATTCCACAAATTTTCTCAGAATTGTTTGATAACTGTCAATGGATTTTTGATAATTGTTGATGGATTTTCTTTAGCAATTCTTTGTTTCAGGATTCTGTAAGCCTGACCAAAAGGGACTTCCAGAGATGTCAAAGAGGAACATCTCCAGTCCATGGACTTTCTCCTGATACTCAGATGTTTGGACTTGAAGCAATGAACTTTCTTTACATTGTTTTTGCATTTTCTTATACTGTAAGCTTGTTTTAGTGATATGATAGAATTTGATGTTCTACAGGTGAAGAATTTCATTGATCATTCCACATCAGCACTTGATTGAGGTTTTTGATTGGCAACAGATAAACGTCTTGAGAAGTGTTCGTTCTCTCTTCTGCATGGGCCCAGCAGAAGAATTTGCAAACACATTTCTTTTTAATTTAATCTAAAATAAAAAGGGTGAAACATCACAGACATATTTTCTGAAAAATCCTTTGCTAGGATTTTTTCCTCCTGAGGAGCTTCTCAACAGAAAAGAAAAGCAATAATTATCTTCAGAAGAAAAGAAAAACAATAATTATCTGCTGCTGTGGAATGCAACAGGTGCATCTTTGATTGGTCCATGTGAGTTGTTTTTACTTGATGACCAATGGCAGCCACCTGTGTTGAGGCTGTGAGCAGTCACAAGACTTTATTATCATTCCTTAATTCCTTTGAAGCTTTCTGACAAAATCCTGTCTTCTATTATTCTAGTATAGTTTTAATATATAATTTTCTTTTAATGTAATATATATCATAAAATGAAAAATCGGCCTTCTGAAACATAGAGTCAAGATTGTCATCTCTTTCCTCATCCTGGGACCCCTGTGAGCACCACCCCATGTGGAATTGCAGCATTGTGCTGGATCTCACTGCCATTCATGAAAGGCACACATGAAACCTCTCAGAGCTCAATGGGACTTGCAGCCTCTCACTGGGCATCTTTCATGTAACTTGACATCCTGCTGTGTGAAAAACAAGAAGGCACTAAACACTTGCCCCTTGCTATGTGAACTAGACAATAGCTGCATTTTTCATCAATGAAATAATCTCGAATATAACTGTGAAGTCAGTTGTGATTTACTGTAAAAAATGCAGTTAATAACTTGCATCATTCTAGCTACAACATCAACATAAATGTCTAAAGCTCCCTGGGCAGCCTGTTCCAATGCCTCACCACCCTTTCAGCAAAGACATTTTTCCCAATATCTGATCTAAACCCCCTCTGGTGCAGCTTGAGGACACTTCCTCTCATCCTGTCACTTGTTACCTGGGAGAAATGACTGAGTCCCTCCTTGCTGCAGCCTCCTTTCAGGGAGTTGTAGGCTAACATCAAAGTTTCTCCTCAAAGCTCAGTTCTGGTTAACCAGAGAAATTGAATTTTAAGAATGGTATAGAAATTATTCAATTCCAACTGAACAGTGAAAAAGTAAACAATAAAAACTCAAGTATTTAGGAAGCACAGATATTGAAAAGACACTTTTCAGGTATCTGATAGTCTTCTTCAATTTGTAAAGTGATGGAAGGAAAGAAAAGCTGCAGATGAGAAAAAACACAGAATATTCTCTCTCATCACCAAGATGTGAAAGAAAAAGATGAGCCCATCTCTGACAGCACCAGCTTTTTCCATGCAGCATGTGCCACTTGGGCACATCACATGTCAGATAAGATCACAGCAGTGCCACACAGCAGCGTGCACACTTGCACATGCCTTCTTCACTTGTCACCAGTGAGTCATCCACTGCAAACCAGAGAGAACTGATTGTTTTCACCTCTAAGAGGCAAACTTTGTTATCCCAAAGAACAAAAGTATAAGTAGGTTCTTCAGTTCTGATGGAATTGTTGCAAGGTTAGTCAGCATGCCCACAGTTATCTGTGCTTCACTGCTATACATGCATCTTTTGTATTGGTGTAAGGAAATTCTGATTAATAAAATATCCCAAGTAACTGCTTATCAATTGTAAAATTGAAATGAGGACACAGCTTAGCAGACAGCTCATCAACACCAGAAACAGCAAGGCCATGGAAATACTGACACAGAATAATATTGTTATTACCTCCTGCTTAGCTACCTGTAAACTACCTGTTTATCATACACTGTCACAGTGGTCACAAGGGTCTTCAGGGTGAGAGAGAGACGAGAATGTTGACCTCATTTCAGAAGGATTGATTTATTATTTTATGATATATATTACATTATTACTATGCTAAAAGGAATAGAAGGAAAAATTCTCAAAAGCTAGCTAAGCTAAGAATACAAGAGGAATGAATAACAAAGATCTGTGTCTCAGCAGAGAGTGAGACCCAGCTCTGCCATGAGTGGTCAGTAAATCCAAACATCCACCCGAGACCAATCGCATTCCACAGCAGCAGATAACCATTGTTTACATTTTGTTGCTGAGGCCACAGCTTCTCATAAGGGAGAAAAATCCTAAAGAAAGGATTTTTATGAAAAGATGTCAGGGACAATACACATCTATTGTTTGATTCTATCTTCCAAGAGAAGCTTAATACCAACATTGAACACACAAAATGCGTGCTCACTGTGAGCAAAGCAGCCACAGAGCTCCTCCCATGGAGCTGTCCTCACTCAGCTCTGTGCTGTGAAATTGTCTTCAGCTGCTCCATTGCCATCACCCCTCTATGCCCATCCCTTGGCACAAAGGTCCTGCCACAGCCCAGCCAGAGCACGACTTGGAACTGCAGCTCTGAGGTTTCTATTTGGGATGTTCTGGCCTCTCAATATTCACTGCAAAACCTGTTTTCCTTCTAACAAGAAATTGCATGACTCCAAGTTTGGGATCTGCCGCTGCATGTCACATTTCTTTATATCTCTGTAGCTTTCTCTTAATTGTGAAGCTAGAGGAATCTCTAGAAAATTCAGTAAGAAGCAACAGATGAGAAGGAACTTGTCTTTCTATGTTTTTAACTGAAAAAAAAAAAACCTTAAACTTGAGCTTGTTACTGGCACAGCACTGAGAGGCAAGAGGCATTTTTGCATAGTTTCCAAAACTCACACATCTTGGGGAGCTTGGCACAACTCCTCTTAAAGCAAGCCTTGCTCTCCTTTGACAGAGATGGGGTTCACTGCACTTCACTGGAGGTGTAGGAGCAAGCTGAGACTGGGGAAAACCTGGCCACAGCAAGTTTACAGAGGAAGCAGATTAAAGAATGTCATCTATAGACCATAAAGTGTAGGAAGCACCTTAAGATCATGCCTCATCAGAGGCTTGTTCCAAAGCAAGTAAACTCCATCAAGATCAATAAGCCCTTGAAGTGGATTCCAGACAATTCATACAGGGAAAAAAAATATTATATATATATATAAGTTCTTTCAAAGGGAAGAATAGCAAACCAGGACAAAGAGGGAGAGGCTGCAGATAAATGGGTGCAGCCAGAGGCAACATAAAAGGCTGCACTCAAGGTACAGAAGTCTACTGAAGCATCTCAAAGTGTCATTGCTCCATATATTGCAGAAACCATTCTTTTTATTCTTCCACTCTTTGATTATTTCTTGAGTCAAAGCCAGGAGCTCCCTGAGCAGTTCTCTGATTTCAGAACTGCTACACTCAGATGAATAATAGATACCAACTCTGAAAGGAAATCATTTGAAACTTCAGATTTGCTTTAGCACCACAGCAAAGCCTTTATTGTCTCCACAAGTGGATGTAGCCTGCTGCACAGAAAAATGTGTACTCTCCTGTTTCCAGGAGAAGGCTTCTTCTCAGGACAAAACAGAATTAGTGATAACCTTTACTTTACATGGGCCAGAACCTTAACCTGAGCACAGATGTGCATATTTTCACAGATGGCACTTTCAGGTGAGGATTGTGACAACAACATTTGAGGGACTGAAGAAAAAATTCTTTTTCTTGCTCCTATTTATGCCATGTTCTTCCCCACAGATGTGGAAGTGCTGTGGTTTTACCCAAGCTGGCAGCTGAGTGGGACACAGCTGCTCACTCACTCCCCTAGCATTCCCAGAGGGGCTGAAGGCCCTCTCCTCTTCCTCCTCCCTGCATGGGGGGGGACCAGGGCAGAGAGGATTAGAGAAGGCAGGGAGTGGGGCAGTGGCTCTCCCTGTTTTCCAGGTAGCAGAGCTGAGAGAGGCCTGGCCCACAACTTCCTTTGGGTGGTGTGGCTGTGTGACCGTGTTCACAGGGGTCTTGGGATGAGGGAAGAGACGAGAATGTTGACTCCATGTTTCAGAAGGCTTGATTTATTATTTTATGACATATACTACATTAAAACTATACTAAAAGAAGAAAGGATTTCATCAGAAGGCTGGCTAAGAATAGAAAAGCAATGGTAACAAAGGCTTGTGACTGACAGAGACAGTCCGGACAGCTGGACTGTGACTGACCATTAATTAGAAACAACCACATAAGACCAATCACAGATGCACCTGTTGCATTCCACAGCAGCAGATAATCATTGTTTTCATGTTGTTCCTGAGGCCTCTCAGCTTCTCAAGAAGAAAAATCCTAAGGAAAGGATTTTCCTTAAAATGTGTCTGTGACATGGCTGGGCAGTAGCAGAGCTGGCATTGTCACCAGACCACACAATCTCAGAGAAATGCTTCATATGTACCAACCACCTGAGAAGGTTCCTTTCCTGACCATGCTGAAAGGAAAAACCTTAGGTCTGAAGCATTATTTCCATGGAAAATAATCTCTCCTAAGCTATGAGAGTGTCAAACTAACTTACATTTCTGGAGCCCTGTCCCACACACAATTATGCCAACAGCAAAACTGACACACAGAGCATTGCTGTGAACACACACAAGACACTTCTTTTGCTACTCTTCCTGTTGGATATAATCCTGCCTCATAGTGGTCTTGTTCCAAACTGATTAAACTCCTCTATGAACAATGCAGCCCTTGAAGTGTGTCCCTGACAGCACTTAGTGAGAAAATGACATGTTCTTCCAAGCAGAAGGAATAGCTAACAGGACAAAAGAAAGCTTACATAAGTAGTACAGTTGATCTTTCCAAAAGAACTTTCTAAAATACTAAACCCTGCAACACTGAACTGAGTGAATAACAAAAGTCAGAGTTGGTTTAACTGACGGTCATTTTCCACTTGGAAAGATTTTCCCTTATCAGGATCAGTATCATAAGGTAGAGCCTCTGAGGAATAAAACCCTGGGCAAATATCCTAAGGTGTCAACATTTTTGCCTGCCTGCATTCCCAAGACCTCTTAAAGAAAGATTTATATTAACAGAACAATACAAACTTGTCCTAGCAGGAACTTGAACTCTGTGACTGTTCCCTTCTAAAATATACTCTTTCTTGTCTGTTGTCTTTGCAAACACCTTGAATTGCCAAAATCATCTGACTCACCTGCCCCCAGCAGTGAGCAGCCCTAAGTCCTTCTCATGAATAACATTTTCTCCTTTCCCTTCTGACTGTAGTTCAGCTGAGCTACTACTAGCACAGGATCCATGGATCCTGCAGGAGAAATCATGCACATCCTTGAGGACTGCCCATTATATGAATGCTTTAGCATTTATTTCATCCACCACTAAATGTTCAGGAATGACATCTTTATGGTCCCTTTCAACCCAAATAATTCTGTGAAAGAGTATGAAAACACTCCATGTTATTTCTTGTTCCTCAGCTGCTTTTCCAAATGAGGCAATAATGTAGTGGCTTTCTAACTCTCTCCTTGTAGAGATGAAAATTTACTAGAGCACCTGACCACTCCAGTGGAAGCAGATATATCATTCTGGTGGAAAATCCATGTATTCATACCTGCCCTTACAGACATTTAAACCTCAGAAATTACCTTGTGTTCTAGGAGAGGAAAAGGAAGGAGAAATATTTGTTTGGGTGCCTTGTTGGGGAAGGGAAGGGGAAAATACTGATCAGTATTTCCTAGGATCAGTAGAGTGGACATTAAAGCCATGGCATGTTATGATCCATAGCTTACAGCTGAAGTTGCATCAGAACTGCAGATGATATTGCAGACTGGGGCATCTTTTTGTTATACTATAGCATCCCACAGAAAATCACCACTAGAAAGGCTACTCAGGGCTTTCACTTTAATGTGGGAAACCATAATTGTGCTTCAGGCATCTCAGTCAAGCAGAACAAACAAGCTAAAAAAAATAATTTGAAGCACAGACTCTAGCCATGACCCTGTTAGACATCAAATGTTTTTCATTTAATTTAACCAAGAACTAAGAACTTTCTCTGCTTACAACATTTTATGAACTTGACTGACTGCAGAGGAGGTATTTTAAGTCTCTACTGCTAAGTTATTTGTGAAAGCATTTGTAATTTAGCACATGAGCATACAGGAGGCAAAACTTAGCTATTAGTGTATCAATAATATGTATTTATTCTGAACTTTCTGGGTTTTGTTGTTTTGGGTTTTAATCTATTGTAAAAAAAAAAAAAAAAACAAACATTTTTATAGAACATTTATTCCCTTTCAAAGGAAATTTGCAACTTGTACTACAACCATTTTGGTTCTGTCCTAGAACTCTTTCCAGAGCTGAAAACACCAACTAATGGGGCTAAGTTTCAGACCAAACTATTATCCTCTTGTAAAAACCTTGATGAAGGTTGTCCTGTTTACCAATTTAAAAAAAAATATCCTTAAGATGAAGAATATTGACAGGAATATTCACATACAGTTTGTCGGGAGTTTAGTTCAGGCATGGCTTGAGGAAAAAGGCCACGAAGCCATGCAGCTGAGAGAAAAGTAACAGGTAGCTGTGAAGCAGTTTCAAAGCAGCTTCCAGCCTGACTTCTATAAACAATTAGTCTCTCTCAGGCATCCTTGTATAAGCAATAAAGTTCTCAGGCAGTCTTCCCATAACAAAGGTAACATCCTCTCTGGGAAAAGATGGCACCCTGGGAACAGTTATGGAAGTTTTGGGAACCGTTCGTATCACAGTGAGAACACTGATTTTGTTTGATGTAAACAATCTACGGTATTGTAAAACAAAAGGAGTGGTTAGAGTTTTCTCTGTTAGCCTATCATAAAGCTGTATTTTGGAATATGCATGAAGTTCGTTAACACTATTATTTAAGGTGACGGATCGATCAATAAAGTCGGAGTTCGATGCATTATAGGATGGTCGTTCTCCCCCTCACTTCAACAAATTGGTGACACCCGGACGTGATAGCGGACACCACGACGATCGCGGCCATCACGGGGATTGCGAACACCAAAGGATAAGTGAGGAATGGTTCAGGCTCCGAAGCAGCGGGAGCGGCAATAAGCGCGAAATTAAAGCGGAGGAAAAAAGAAAACCGCCGATACGCGCCGTGCCCTGGCGACCATAATTAGATGGGCCAGCTGATACGTGCGGCATAGAAGTCTTGGAATACGCTGCTAGGTGAAAGTGCGCACTTAAAAAGAGGTATGGAAAGACAAGCCGCATATGAACTTTTTATTACATTTTTGCAAAAAAGGCAAATTAAGGGTATAGACTTACAGAAAGAATTGCAAGGTCTTTTGGCTTATGGTCTGGAAAGGGGAGTCTTTGTGAATCCCCACACGGTTCACGAGTTGTCGGAGTGGCGTAAATTTGGTGATATATTATGGCAGGCTACGTTAGACGATGATAAAACTGCTAGGAAAATGGGTAAATTATGGCGGGTTATTAACAACGAACTGTTGCAGTTTCAGGCGGAAAAGAGGGCTGCCTATCAGGCTACTGCCGCTCACGATCGTAATAAAGAATACGATCAAGAGAGGGAGTTTGATAAAGAGTCGGGGACTCCTCTCGGCCCTGCAATGAGGACGGTTTCATTACCGACCTCGCCTCCTCCCTCGGCAAGCCAGGCGCCGAGCCAGGCTCCACAGGGCGCTTTACTACCCTCTGCGCCGCTTCTACCGCCTCCTTTAACGAGCCAGCCCCCCCGACGAGCCAAGCTCCGCAGGGTGCTCCGCAGGGTGCTTTATTGCCCGCTTCGCCGCAGGCTACGCATAGCACTTCTGAGTCTCCCGTATTGCTTGCATCGCAGCAGCCAGGGCCACAAACGTGTGTCCCGTTCCCGAAAAGTAATCAGAGCCCTGGGTTGGAAAACGATCGAGCGGTGATGATTGCACGGGAAAGACGGGATGCGTGGGCAGCTCTTGCCAAAGATGCAATGGAGAAGGGAGACCAGGAGTTGATAAGCTTAGCGAGCGAACTGGCTTGTCCGGTTATTTTCACCCCCCAGGCTGGCGGAGGTATGCAAGCGACAATTAGTGCTTTAGATTGGAAGATGTTATCTCAGTTGCGAGCTACTGTTAGCCAGTTTGGCTTTAAAAGCGAACCAGCCAAGCAAATGCTCGACTATATTTTTGACACCAGTATTCTTCTTATTAATGATTGTCGTGGCATAGTTAAATTAATCTTTACCCAACATCAACAATTGCTGTTTAATGCTCATTGGCAAGCGCTCGTTAGCGAGTGCGTGGCAGTACAAAGGCAGCAGGGTGACCCCCTCCATGGCGTCACTGTTAGTGAGCTTATGGGTCTGGGACCTTTCTTTCGTCCTGAGGCACAAGCCTTAATAGGTCAAGAGAAGTGCCGGGAGGCAATAAGGTTAGTCAGACTCGCGATGGAAAGGGTAAAGGAACCAGAAGAGAGACCTGTATATATAGGAATCAAGCAAGGCAGAGAGGAATCATTTAGCTCTTTTATTGACAAGGTTGCTGCAGAAATTGAAAGAGCTGAGGTGCCAAAATATCTTAGGGGAGTATTGCTCAGGGAGTGTGCTCTCCGAAATTGTAATTCTACTACTAGGACAGTACTTAACACCCTAGGTACTAATTGGACTATAGAAGAGGCATTAGAGAAGATGGCCCTCATATCTACGGGACAGCAGGCTTTTGTGGTAGATGCGATCAAACAGAAATCAACGTCAGGAATAGGCTTGCAAGAACAGGCAAAGTCCTCTCAGAGTCAGGTATTAGCTGCTCTTGCACCTCACCAAGCGTCAGCTGCATTTGCAAATCAAATAATATGGGCCCAAAAATGCCGCTCGGACGACCAGGCACCAACAGAAGTCATCGCTGCAGCATCGGCACCTTCTTCTGTCTCCAACCCGACACCACACGAAGCCGCCGCGGGGGGAGAGCGAAGCCGCCGCGGGAGCAGCCACGGGTGCAGCGGTGCCTGCAGCGGAGTCAGCCTGCCGGCGAGTAAACAAAGAGCCCAGCGCAGGGGGGGGGGTTTCGCCCGCTCCGACACACGCACCGCGGGACTGGAGCGCTTTTTGCAGCGGGAGCGTTTCTCCCTCCCCCCCACAGCCGGCAAAAGCTTCAGTTTAAGACCTAACAGCCTAATGGATGTAACTTTTGTCAACAAAAGGAAAAGATCCCTGTTGAAATTAAGAAACAAGTGATGGTAAACAAGGAAAGTTAAAGGCACTTTTGTTTTTCCTGGCAGAGACTGTGAAACAGGAATCAGCGTACTGTATGCATGGGTCAAATTTCGGCCGGTTTGGCTCGGCATTAGTTATGCTGTCTTGAAATCACCTGTATTGGCAGAGACTTTAACATCAGAAGCCCGGATGGCTCAGTCAGTGGAACATCAGACTCTAGAATTATATTTTGAAAAGTTTAAAAATGTTAAGATATGTTAGACTGATTGTATGAGTGAGATGTTGTGAGTGTGCTTTTTGATATAGAAATGCTATAGCAAACACGTGAACAAAGTTATTTTAGCTTAATATTTTAGAATCGGGCCTGTAAGTAAGTTATAGTAAATGCTATATTTTATGTCTATAGTAAGTTTTATCTGTTATTAAGTAGTTTAAGTTAAATTAAATGCTAAATACTATTAAGGTTAAGTTTGTTAAGTTTATTTGCTGTTAAGTTTCGAGGTCTGTTAAGGTTAAATCATATTAGGTTTAAGATAAGTTAGATTCTGTTAAGTTTGATCTTACATTATTTACAAATATGTCTAAAATCAGTTAGATTTTGTTATAGTTTTGTTAGAATTAAGAGATTTTACATGTAAGTTCTGTTGATTTAAAATTCTATTAAGTTTAAGTAAAGATAAGTTTAAGTAATGTTAAGTTCTATTAAGTTTAAATATTTTAAGTTTAAGTATTTTAAGTATAAGTGCTATTAAGTTTAAGTGATGTTAGATAGATTTATGCTTTTAGGATAGGTGTTTGTTTTATGACTTGTGTTCAAAGTGTTGTTGTGAACATCAGAGAAACCTTGCTAGCTGAAAATACTATTTAGTTATTAGAATTGCCTATTCTTATGTTGCAAAGAGTGTAGCACAGTTAGCCCATAGAATTTTGAAGCCAGTTAAGTTCTATTAATTTAAAAATAAGTCTGCTAAGTTAAGTATTTTAAGTGCTTCAAGTGCATACTACTTTCTCACCACTCCAAATCAACAAAGGACTGAGAATCGCCCAGCTGATGCCATTTCAGCCAAATGACTAAAGGATTACAGACTATAAAACTGATTTTGAACATTTTTGAGAAATCCAGGGAAGAGGTGGATGTGAAAATCTCAAGGACAGAAAGGATCGTTTTCAGACTTGTCATTCACCTCCTCTCCAGGTTCATATAAATGAAAACAGCTAACAGCTTTCTTTTCTTAGTCCAATTACCACCTACCGTGCAATGCCTGATAAGGCCGGACATTGTGGCTCAGCTGAGGGTGGTTTTAACCCTTTGGGATAAAACGCTGTTGCCGGACGACCGGGGAACTGATTGACATTATTGAATCATTATCATCTTTCCATATAAAAGGACCGGCAAAAGAGAACTGCCTTGAATGTCACAGCCCACATTGTGCTGCTTGGGTTGCACTGTGTTGTGGAGGTTGTGATGAGACCTTTTGGGTGGATCAGTTGTCACTTTCTCGTTTATGGTGTGATACCTGTAATCATAGACATAACTGGGAATATAATTGGGAGTGGGCTCTACGGAATGCAACAGGACTAAACACTGCCTCAGCTTTAGGTCTTTATGAGTCACATGAGCAGAAAATCTTGGCTTATTATCGGTGGGAGGTACAGTGTATTTTGAAAAGGGTTAAAGGTTAAAAACTGATAAAAAAAAAAAAAAAAAAAAAGGTCAAAGTAAAAACAGAAAAATGAGGTTTACTTTTGTTATATTGCTAGGTGTAGTGGTAGCTGAAGAATTTAAGTTAACACATTTTAGTCAACCTAGAAATAATGTATGGCTAACACTTGCTAGGCAGATTAATCAGACTTCGCTTTGTCTCAGCATTGGAGGAGTTACCAACCCCTTTCGAACCTGTTTGGTAGGACTCCCAGTATGGTCTCCTCAAGAATTCTGCAGTTTTATTAATAACCGTGCCTTATGTATGCACAGTATGGTAAATATTAAATTGCCTAAAGGGTATACTGCCAGTCAGAGTGATGGCTACCAACAATGTCTGTTAATTCAATCACTTAATACTCCTTTGCATTCTCCACCTGAGGAGTTAGAGCTTTTTGGAAGTGCAAATGCTAGCATGACCAGCACTTCTGATGGTGGATGGTTTAACTTTGATTATTTTAATCCTCAAAAGATGAAATCATATAAACAAACATGGGCAACTCTGGATTCAGCTCTAAAGCCAAACATAGTGTCTAAACAACTCTACAGCCATTGTAAAGGCTCTAGCATCATGACACCTAAGAAGTTACCTACAGGAATATTTCTAATTTGCGGAGATAGAGCCTGGAATGGTATACCTGCTCAACCTCAGGGTGGACCTTGTTATTTAGGCAAGTTATCACTATTTCACCCTAATATATCTGTGCTGATGCAATTAAGTCATCAGGTAAGCAGGCAAAAGCGTAGCTTACACAATTTGGACTGTAGTCAAATAGGAGATCCGTGGTTCTGGAGTAAATTTAAACAAGTGATGGTTTCAGCTTTCCTACCCTGGGGTGCTGCAAGCAAAGCATTGACTCTAGCAAAACAAATAGGGTGTTGGGCTAAGGGTGAACTAAATAAAACTTCACAGATATTAGATATGTTATCTTCAGATGTACAAAGTGTTAACCACACTGATTTACAAAATAGAGCTGCTATAGATTTCTTATTATTAGCTCAAGGCCATGGGTGTGAAGAGTTTGAAGGAATGTGTTGCATGAACCTGTCTAATCATTCTGTATCTATTCATGCTAAGTTGAAAGAGCTACGGCTAGGGCTTAACAGCCTTAAGGAAGAAGAAGGATTGGGTATTGATGAGTGCCTTAAAAGTTTAGGATTGGGACCATGGCTAAGAAACCTTATAACATATGCTATAGGGATATTAGGAGTACTCTTATTGCTTTTACTTATATTACCTTGTTTCTGTAGCTGTATCCAAAAGATGGTTAGTAGGATGATAGAGAAAATGTGGCAAACTAACCTCCTTTCTTTTAAAGAAAAAGACGGGGGAAATGTCGGGAGTTTAGTTCAGGCATGGCTTGAGGAAAAAGGCCACGAAGCCATGCAGCTGAGAGAAAAGTAACAGGTAGCTGTGAAGCAGTTTCAAAGCAGCTTCCAGCCTGACTTCTATAAACAATTAGTCTCTCTCAGGCATCCTTGTATAAGCAATAAAGTTCTCAGGCAGTCTTCCCATAACAAAGGTAACATCCTCTCTGGGAAAAGATGGCACCCTGGGAACAGTTATGGAAGTTTTGGGAACCGTTCGTATCACAGTGAGAACACTGATTTTGTTTGATGTAAACAATCTACGGTATTGTAAAACAAAAGGAGTGGTTAGAGTTTTCTCTGTTAGCCTATCATAAAGCTGTATTTTGGAATATGCATGAAGTTCGTTAACACTATTATTTAAGGTGACGGATCGATCAATAAAGTCGGAGTTCGATGCATTATAGGATGGTCGTTCTCCCCCTCACTTCAACAACAGTTAGACACAAGGAAAAGCCTATGGAAGGTGAGATGAGCCTGACTCCTGCCTGTTGCACATCAGCTGACCTTGGACTATGGGTCCTTGCCCTTGTCGTCTTTCCAGGTAAGGAAAGATTGGAAGCAGCTGCTGCTGCAACTTGGACAACTCTGGAAAATTTCCTGAGATAATCAGGAGATTGATAATTACTTGCCCAGCTTTTGAAGGGGCTAGAAGACCAGGGGTGATTTGCATTTGGCCGCTGGCAAAGGCATCACAGCAAGATGTGCCTGTAAATAAGGTGTCATTAATTTACCTGTTTCATGCCACTGAGTTATTGAGGCACTGGATGCTGCTCAATCAATAATAATCAATACCAGCAAATGCATGAACAGCACTTTTTCTTTGCTTTTTCAGCTATGTAGCAGATGCTCAGCTGGAATAACTCTGCTCTCTGCCTCCAGGGGCCCCAGCAGAAGTCAAGCTGGGACTCCACACCTCTAACTCCTGCATAGCATAAAACCATGGGCACAGGAGGCTGCACTATCCTTACACCCCTCTACATTTAAGATGCAGTGCCTGGTTGTTTTAAGTGATGCTCATTTTCAGTTAATTTAATTTCTGGTAGTTTCTGTGGTTTGTCTCCCATCTATCAAAACAGGGATCAAAACAGGGCACTGAAGGACCCAGCTCAATGTATTCCTTTAGATAGGAAAGTATTACTTGCAAAAAAACCAAACAAGTTTTTCTACCCTCAGGAATTGTAGCAGCAAATGAGAAATTGGATTCTTTGTGTCATTCTACCATACATTAACAGACTCAGGAAATCTCACTAATAGGAAGTGCTAGAACTATTTTTTTCCTGATACTGCAATTACTGCTCTTACAGATATAATTAATCTTCTCCCTGCCTGCACTCAGTACATTTGCCACACAGCACCATCCCCAAAATGCTTGTTACATACCCTCAAAGCAGCACAGTTTACATTCACACTTAGTATTTATTACACAGGGGCTGAAGAGTTTGCATATCTGCTTCCAGCCCTTCTCCACAGCTTTCCATTTCTCACACTTATCTTTGAAACAGCTGGAAGTAATTGCTGGAAAGCCCTGATAATCCTATTCAGATAAGCCACAAGTAACACCACATTTCTCGTCTCCAACAGTGTTCAAGTAAACCAGAACATGAATCAACCAGCCTACATAGATATCAATCTCTGTAATACAGCTTTTTAAACTTTATTTGGTTATTCCATCAAATGCAGGTTAATAGGTGTATTTGGTGGCATATAAGTCATTTATAAAAGGGTACAAAGAGCAGCCACACTCTAACAACCAGCAACATTTATTTAGAAGAGTGCTACAAGTCTTAAAAACAGGACTTCTTTTTAATGCAGCTAAGTGGAAATTATCAGCTTTCTTTTCTTCAAGGTTACACCCAAGTTTCATATATGGCATGATCCCCAGCTGTGCAAATGCTTAAGCTGCATTCATGTTAACAGATGTTAAATATTTCGGTCTCTGAAACCATGACCACAAAATGGAGAATTTCAATGGCTACATTTGAAAATGCAAATATGAAATGTCACTCTTGATGAGCAGGCAGAATATTTTTGTTTCCTCCAACTTATGGATTCCTTGATTTCAGATCTAAAAGAAAGAGATGCCATCATGGCACCTGCCCTCCCAAATTCCTGCAACACACAGTTTCTCCAGAAGCACAGAGTCAGCCCTTGTGCTCACTGCCTGCTTTACTCTCTCATATTTACTGTCAATGACAGAGCAAACCCAGGCTGGGTACTGTGGAGCATCTGATTTTGCTGCGACCCAGAGAAACTCACTGACCTTTAAAGTTAAACAAGTGCAAAACCTCAGTCAAGTAATGCCCTTTACTGTGAAAACCTTATGCCATTTTTTTACTGGATCCAATTATGCCCAGGAAACAGAATAGGTACAGTCATGTGAAGCAAAAAAAGGAAGTGCAAATTGCAGCCTCCTATGCACTGCTGAAGTATTTACAAGTTAGAAATCCACTGCTTCTTCCCAAGATGGCTCTCTCTACAGAGTGACTTTCTACTTCTTCCTGTTACAGGAGCAGGTTTACAGGTTACAGGTTTGCCTTAGATACTTGTTCACAGCAGGAAAATAAATGTATGATGCAGACAGATATAAATATTCACTCAGTTTTACTTCAGGAGAATAACTTCTGTGAGAAATAGATTGCCAAGTAACAAATGGTGATTGTCAGGCCACAGCCAGGGTAGTACTACACAGACAACAGCAAATAGTTGTCACCGTCATATTTTCTGGAAAAATCCCCTTGCCCAGGATTCTTCTCCTGGGAATCTGAGAAGCCTCCGAAAAAAAAAAAGGAAAACAATATTATCTGATTTGCTTCTCTTGTGTTTTGCTGCTTTGGAATGTGGTTTGGACACTGTTTATCAACAGGTGCATGTTTCATTGGTTTTACTTAATGACCAATCATGGTCCAGCTGTGTTTGGGCTCTGGAGAGAGTCGTAAGGTTTTCATTATTATCTTTTAGCCTTCTGTCAGTATCCTTTCTCTATTCTTTAGTATAGTTTTAGTATAGCATTCTTTAACATAATATATAACATAAAATAATAAATTAGCCTTCTAAGAACACAGAGTCAGATTTATTCCTTCCTCCTCCGATGGGGGACCCAGAAAATACCACAGATAATTTTTTAGTCATCAGGCAGAGGGCAAATGCAGCACAAGGCTCTATTTCTCTCCTATTTCCATAAATATCTCTCTATAATTCAGCTTTCAGTAGCTTTCATCAGCCCTCCCTTTTATTTGACATCATCACTTTAACTAGCTACCCTGTTGCTATTTCCTCCTTTTATGAGAAGTGCAACCATTCCTCCTATACCTGTCTATAATTTGCCTAAACAGCAAGTGATCACATGGTTCTAACAGCAAGCATCCATCACAAAAAAAAAATCTAGGAAGCTCCTGAGACAGTGAACACAGCATTACTTCTTGATGGTAAAAGGTGTTTCTCAACCAGTCTAACAGATTGCTTTTTAGCAAGAGAAAAAATGTCTAAATGCATGCTTCTAAGGTTCCACATACAACAAATTGATATTAATAGAAAGAATAAAAACCCCTCTGACAGACCTGCAAGATAAAACAAACCTTTAGGAATTGTGCTACATTCAGCAGCTGTACTGCAATGCACAGGCTCACTGAAGCCTGTCGGCAAATTAGGTGTAAGTGACAAGGTAATTAACAACTTACTGCTAAAAAACAATCAAGTTCAGCTCTAGCTCTGCAAAGAATTTTAGCAGTTTGTCTAGCTCTCCACAACCTAGCCAGTGCATGCTGACTACAGGAATAAGGGAAAAAAGCAGGGCCTTGGCTTTGGGCTGGTCAGGGTAGGCTCTGGTAGGGCTTATAGCAGGGTCAGCACATACATTCAGCACTTACTGTTGGGCAAAGGGGGTGAATGAGGAGTTCCACCCAGTTTTGCTGGTTATGGAGTTTCTTTAAAATGGGGAAATTTGACTGTGAAATAGAAAAAGGCTGTTTAAGGAGTAGGGCCAAATTTTCTTCCCTGAATTCATTTAGAAACCACAGTCATGGATCTGGTGTGAGGCAGATCTGTTCTGTTCCAGTACTGCAGACAATGGGCACTAAATACTATGGGAGCACTTAGGGTACAGAGTAATTCTTCTGATGCCTTCTTATAAACTTTGTGCTGATCTAAGAGAAGTCAAAAAACCAACTCAAAAATCTAACTTAGGTAACTAATCTTACAAATCCAAGTGAACAAACCCAGTCCCACTGCTCACTGACAAACACCAGTTTTCTTTGCAGCACCTGTTCACACATCAAGAAACCACTTGCACTTCCAGTACACCAATTAAATGCCCATATGTCCATTTTACAACTGAGTTATCTGAGGCATCAAACAGGCTAAAAGTACTTAAGGTTCCAGAAGGAAGCAGAGCCAGGCTAGAGCATCATTTGATATGAAAACAGCAGTCATCCTTCCAGCACAGTATCAGTGCTCACTAACTTGGGACAGTTGGTCTGTCTGCAGTTTGGTCCACTGCTGCCCAGTTATTGATGTAACATTCTCTCTAAAATACTTTCTAGTGAAGGTCAGCAGCTCCTTGCTTTTGTTTGAAACATCTGCTGTCAAAAACCTTCCAAGACATCAGCCCAGATCATCCCCATGCTGCTGCTGTTTTACACCAGGTAAGTTTACAGGATTCTTTACACAGAGATTCTCATCTAACATCAGTTTTTAAGCTCTTGTATTTAATGGATTTCATCAAATCTGGTAGATTTGATGTCCAGATTGGGGATGTTAACAGGTGGTTTTTTACATTCAGCATTTCTCAGCTCTTATCTTTACTATTCCAAACTAACCATTTCCATTGGCATTTTAAGGGCTGAGTTGTTACTGTAACATTGCAATCCTACTGACAGCATCTCTCCATGTGCTGTCAGAATCCATGAACAGCATACAGGAGAAGGTCAAACCCAATTGTTCATCACAAGCACTCAATTCACTGATAAGAAATGCTTGCCAATCTCAAAACCCATCCTGCTCTGCAGAAACTTGTGGCATTTGATTTGAACACAAAATTCAAGCATGATACAAAAACCAGAGGGCAAAATCTCTGAAGCCTGGCTGGAGTATCATATATCTAGGAAGATTAGACATCAGTGTTGCTACCAGTAACGTGAGACTCCAGTGAGCATTTCCCATGGTGTGCTGCACACATTTCACTGGAACACCAGTGCCTGTGGCTTATCTCTCCAGACTCAGCTCTCCACAAGAAAAAGCAGTCAATTAGCTAAAAGTCCTGCACAGACAAGTTCAATTACATCTATTTCTTCAGACCCCTATGGGGATAAACTATACGCAGGACCAACAGGGTTGATAATTAACAACCAAATTATAAAGCAGAAGTTAAGTTACCGTAATCCACGAAAGAGTTAAGCTTGGAGGCAAAAGATGAAAGAAAGCCTAGCAAAAAAACCTATGGTAGCTTGTTCAAAATGAATTACTCAGTCTAATGTTTGCCCTTTAAGTCATTCCAGACTTACTACAATATATCTGCTAGTGTTTTGGCCTCTAGATAACCTGCCTAGTAAATCAAAGCAAAACAGTGCATAATTAAAACCTAGTCTGGTTCAGATTATAGAATATACAATTTATTTTTACAAGTAAGAAGACAAACCCCATAATTCACTTGACATTTCACCACTCTCTTGAAATATAGTCTTTCCACTGGTGAAAATAAACTGCCTAGCAGCTGTGTTATATATTTTACCTAAATGTATATTTAGATCCATGATGTGCACAGTCTAACAGATTTGTAGCAGTTTTAAGGAACAGAGACAGTCCCTACTCAGCTTTCACACAGGCAAGTTGGGAAAACATGGTAATAAATGGTAATAAATGGCATTTGGGTAAACAGAAGAACAGTAGAGACCAGCAGGATTCTTCATTGGTACCATTTCATTGAGAAATAGCCTTTACCTTGTTTGGATTCCTTCATTCCAACCTGTGTCTGCAGGATCCCTGTGCTCAGAACCAGTGAGCTGAGTGCTCAGAGCAGCACAAATTTCACAGTTAAAATCCCAATGATAGCCCCAACACCAATGAGCTCTGTAAACACAGTGGTTTGTACTGGGTGGGATATCCAGGCAGAGCTGCTCATGTGTGTCTCAAGAATGCACCCTGCCAACACAAATTCTACCCTCAAACACAGAATTTCAGATAAATCCCTAATGTCTGGCTCATTTCCTACTCTCCTCAGTTCAGTTCACTTCCCTGCTCCATTGATGTTGAAAGCTCACAGGATCATTCTGTACATCCTTAGCTGGAATCCCAATTCCATGCATTTCCAATAGCTCCATGATTAAGCCTGGACACTTGATGGAAGATGCAAGAGAAAAGGGAATAGTCTCTGCACATTCTTGTCCCCTTTTTTGTGTGTCCCACTCCATCACAGACAGAACAACTGCATCCTACTTTCCTCAGCCATAAGCAATGCTAACTGTGGCACATTTTGTACAGGTAACACAACAGTTTCTCCAGCTATAAGCTTTGAGATAGCTTCTGCAAGGAAAACAAAACTTAATCCCAAAATTAGCAATCACCATCTTCTTTACAACAGCCCTCATCCCTGTTTGTCACTTGCTACTCCATGACTGCAGCAAAGTCTGTATTACACCAGAGAGAGAAGATGATTTCCTATTGCTCCTGTGTGACAATCTTTGTGTTACTGCTGTGCCACAATCCCAGGGGAGCTCAGCTCACAGCCAGGCACCAGAGTCTGCTCTGTGTCTTCCACCTTGCCTGTGACAAGGAGCTGCTGGGAAGGCTTCAGCTGGAAACAAGCCCTTGCTTCAGGCTGTTTTGTCCATTTTCTGTATTGCTACCTCAAAGATCTCCTTGCAAACCAGGACTGCCCAGGAATTCTGACACTGTCAGTGCTGCTGACAAATTATATCACTTAAAATGGAAGGGGGGGAAGAATATTTAAATGATAAGGAAAGACCAATAGTCCTTAGCAAAACTTTTTTGCAATAAATCACAATCTTGGGAACTGCTGAGTACCAGTGGCTCTGCTTTCTCAGTAAAGTGTTTACTGCAGACAGCAGCCAAGTCAACCCCAGAAAATCATACCCAGAAACATATACAAGAAGAAATAACTTTTTTTTTGTCCCATTAGCCCTGTTCTGACATGTATAAACTATCTTTTTTGCCCTTTTCTACTGGCACATGTTAGTTACATTGGATCTGTTACCATCAACACCACATTTTCCATTCATGTGAACAATCTGTGGCCTTCTCCCAAGCCTTGCTCTAAGGTGGAAGCAGAGGGTACCACCAAGGACAAAATCCAACAGTTTGCCCTCCAGTGGTGGGGAAATCCCTGCAGGGCATTTCTGATCTAACAAAATTCATCCCTGGCTCACATGTTATGTGTTTCTCACCTGAGGAGACTAGAGGATTGGTTATGGGCACAGAGCAACAGGCAATGCTCTGTGAGAAGCATCCTTGCTCCCTGACCACTAAGCTTATTTGGGACACCTCATGTGTGCCTTTCCTCTCTGGCGCTTGGGAACCCTAATTCAGGGGAGGTAGCTTTTATTTTTGAAACAAACCACCATCAAGAACTCTGATAGAGGAGAAATCAGGTTTTTCAAGAAAAATTCTTCATTACTGTGTTTAAGAAAGGATCCTGTAGTCTCAGCTCAACAGCCCCATGGCTTTTACTGGCAGTCCCTAATGCACTAGACAGGAGGCTCCTGTGTGCAGTGAAATGATGCTCTCTCTGTGTTAGTACTGGAAATAAACTATGACACCACTTGGAATCACTGGGTGTCATTAGGAGCTTAAAATGGTTCAGCACAGATAGGGAGCAGCAAAGGAGACCAGCTGCAGAGCACATCAAGAATGATCCATGTGACAAAGCAGCAAGTGTCTGAGAATGTTCTATGAAGCGTCCTGCTGCTAGTACTCAGGTTTCATGGCAGCAAATTGGTTGTTCAGTATTGTAGAACACAAAGGAAGAGTTCAAGAGGAGGGATGTCCAGGAGAATATTCCTTCATCTTCCCCCAGATTGTTGTGCTAAGCATGATGCCATATGGTCTGGAATATCCCCTGGGTCAGCTGGGGCCAGTTTTCCCCTGTGTGTGTCCCTGTGGGCTGTGTGTCCCCTCCCAAATCCTTGCACACCCCCAGCATCCTCGCTGGCAGGGCAGTACCAGAAGCAGAAAAGGCCTTGATGTTGTACAAGCCCTGCTCAGCAGTAACCAAAACATGCCTGTGTTATCAACAGTGTGTTCAGCACAAATCCAACACACAGCCCCACGCCTGCTACTGGGGAGAAAATTAACGCTACCCCAGCCAAAACCAGCACACATGGAGACAGCAGCTTGTACATTTCAGAGAAACTAAAGCTCCTAATTAGCCATGCACAAAAACCAATTATGACATAGGATAGTTAAGAAAGATGAGATCAAAGCTGAATTGAGGTGAGCCAGAAGCCCATGACAGGTTAGGCACAAACCCCAGAATCCAGCACAGCCTCATTTACCCAGCTCGTCCTCAGGGCATAGCTGGGATTTGTCTATGACACAGACACTGTGGGAAAACATCAATCTGAAACTGAAATCTGCTTCTTGCCACCTGACTGTCACAAGGCAAAACCCACAGTGGCAGGGACTGGCACAGCTTCCTCTCTTGTGCTCCACTCCCAGGTGCCACAGGAGTCACTGTGTGATGGACTAAGGACCAGGGCAGCTTGCTGGGTCCTTGCAGTGGAAATTTCCACTGTGGGGCTCACTGCTGATTGAGGGAAAGCACCCAGCCATTTCACCCTCACAGGTGTGGAGGTGCAGCAGCCCTCCAGGTCACCATGCACAGCAGCCATTTCCAGGGAACAAAAAACCAACTGTGTGGAAAACATGAATAAAACATAGCCCATGCAAGGCAATAAAGAAAAGCCCTTATCACAAGCTGGAACAATAACACACCACTGATTCCTCAAGACATGCCCCAAAAACAAATAAACTGTTTAAAGGGTAACCTTTTAATGGGATATAGCTCAGAAAACATTTTAGGTACTAAAACTGGTGCCATTTTCACAGTGCCCATTTGTGCTATCAGGATATTTTCATTTTGGTTTCCTAACTCCCTTCTGCTGCACATCCATTAGCCTTGTGAGCCAATTTCAGTCAGAGATTTCTCACCTGCTCAGAACCAGGCCCATGTCAGCTTATTTCTGTGCAATTCCTCTCAAAATGTGCCCCCTTCCCTTGCAACACCAGCTTTGAGAAGTACAGTCCTGCTGACTCAAGCTGGGGTCTCCTTCTCAGGGACTCCCCACTAGAAACAGTCACTATTAATGTTTGATTAACAATCATTGTTAATCTTGCACATCTGTAGCACTTTGGGACATCTTTACAGCTGTTTCACTGGAGAATGGGGCACACTGGGCTGCCAGGGTTGTAACTCTAACCCCTCCAGAGCCATGTCCCAGTCACATGAAAGCCACAGGACGGGTTTATAACTGCACCTAGCACACAAAACAGCCAAACACCCCAAACTGACAACCTAGTCACACTTGCTGTGAGGTACAATCAGTGTTTCATTCCTGAAGCCCTTAAAATGTGAGCAAACAGATTCCCTTCCCTGAACTATCTAACTTGTAGAAATCCTAAGCTGGCTCTGTGGTGCTCTTGGGAAAAATCAATCCAGCTGAGTGCAAAGGGCTTCCCACCAAGATGGAACATATTTCATTCTGTGAGAATGCAGGGATTTGCTCTAGCCTAAGAATTGATTGCCAGCTATGGGTGAGAAAGAAAAGCCAACCATTTGCACAGATTCTCTCCTGTTTTAGTACAAGTTAATATCACAATCAGCAGCCAGGAGCAATTGCAGAATGTCAACAATGGAAGAAAATGCCTGACAGCTCTACAAGTGTGGGAAAAACAAGCTTGGAGGAGCAAATGGAACAGCTTAAACCATCTTCTCTTAACTACCAGAACTGTTTGAGACCCTCAGGAGCAGGTTGCAGCAGCTGGTATCACTCTCTCAGACACTGGAGCAAAAATAAGTCATTGGTAATGAGCCCATTGCTTTGCTCCCAGCTCCCACAAGATGCACAAACACACCTAAACATCCCCAGTGCCTGCTGTCAGCACAGGTGGGCTTGTAAGAAACCCTTTGATGCAAGGGGGTTTTCTGCCATACCTCTTCTTCCAGCTGCAGCTTCCAGTAGGATTCCAGCTGGATTCCTCTGCACAGGCTGGGGCATGCAACAGCTTGGCAATGAGATTAATGGGCACAAGGCAACAAAACTGAGATCAGGGCAAAACCAGATCTGTCCTTGGGCAGAGAGAAGAGGAACAACTGGCTATGAAATTGAATGCCTGCACAGCAGGACACGTAATTGAATTGTCAGTCATCTTTTTTCAATTAAAAATCATACAAGAGTCCAGCGTGTGATGAATACAACTGATAATCCAATCTGTGTCCTTTAGAGGTCTCTTACCCATCTGTCTCCCAGAGGCTGTCCACACTGATGCCAGGAGGCAGTGTGCTGCTGGGATTTCATGACCAGCCTCAGTCCATAAATCATACTCAGAAAGAGCCAAATGCACAGGCTCTAGCTGACAGCAGAAAGCATTTCTGAACAATCCCACCACTCTGCTCACAGAGAGAACAAGGTACCCCACTGCAAGGTAGGGCAGACAGATTTGAAAATCACCCACCTGCCCTTTGATGCTTCCCAGGGATCCAGCTGGATCACTCACCAGCCCTAATGTCTCTCACTAGAGGGGCAAGGCACAACTCTTATCAGCTTTTCACCCATGTTTGATAACTCATAACTCCCTGGAAAATGTTTTCCTGACTTGACTGAGGCAAGCCACAGCAACAATAGAGCGCCTCACACATGGCAATATAACTTCTAGCATCTCACTTTCTGATCAAGTAATTTAAATATGTACTTCATGAGTTAAAGTCAAGCTGTCAGATGAAATGTGATTACCTTATTGGAAACCAGAATGTAACCTTCCACTCAGACCCAGAGGTTGGTGCAGTTATTATTTGAGGCATTTGATTGCTTTGCTGTCTGGCCATAAATTTCTGATGCAGTTCTGCCTCAGATGCAAGCACCACAGAACAAAAACAATTAAAGGCTACAGCATGGTTGCTGTGCACAATTGGATAAGGTACAAGTCTTTTCACCTTCAAATCACTTCTCAGATTGAGAAAGCTTAAGGCTTGAACAGACCCCCTGTAGGTCAGACAGACCCTTATATTGCACTGTTGCCTTTGGACTAAACTCAGCCAGTATTAAACTGCCTAAGCCACTTTCCAGCCAGGCAGCCATTCTGGATTTCAGGACAGCAAAACAGTGGAAACCTACCCTTGCCTTTTGACAGCTATTTCCAGAGCTTAATTCCTGCTCTGAGGAGCTGCTGCTTTGTTTTCTCATTACAGCTGCATATTTCCATTTTTTACCCATTTGTTACTGCATCTCTTACCCTAGTTCTGTGAATATGCTTTGCAAGGAAGAAAATGGATAGTCACCCAGCCACTCCAGGGACTTCAGAGAGAATTCAACAGCCTGAATTCCTCAGGTTCTCCCTAAAAACAATTCACTTTTTTTAAAATCAGTCTCACCACACTTTACTGTATTGTCCATATGTTTTAACACAGCTTTAAAAACACGCACAAATATTTCAGGCCTGTTTCTCTTAATGGCTTCATCCAGTACAAATATGCAGCACAAAAAGCAATGAAATACTGACACACCTGAGTCTAATTTGCATGCAGCCATTTCTATTTTGCATTAATGACTCCCCTCCACCCTGACTGCCTTCACTGTAGCACAGCACCCACAAACATCATTCTATCAGCTGTTTGCTTGCAGACTGCAAACAAAAATGCTTAATTGAGGCTGCCTCTAACAAAAACTCCCAGCTGATAAGGATTCCTTAATCAACAGCCAGAATGACACCAGTTTGTTAACTCTTATCCTATCAGCTCTGAACAGTTAATTCTTGCAAATCACAAGCACCTGTGAGGTTGGGTACCTCTTGTCCCTTGCACAATTACTTTTTTCAACCCTACTTATCTTGTTTGGCAGCATCTGTTCCCCTTTAAGCCACATTGACCTACACTAATACATTCCCATCCTGTAGTTCTTTATTGAGTGAATCACATTTCTGTTTTGTCATATTTTCCCTGGGAATGCTGATAGGATAGCCAGCCTGTGGATGATCCCTAAACTAATGTGAACTCCTAGTCCAGTGATCAACTCCCATCTGTTTATCTCTTCACATCTGCCACAAAGAGGAGAAGCAGCACTTACAATACAAAAGCAAATTCCAGCTAAAAACCACTCATAAAAATTCAATGTAAATCTGGAGCAGATATTTTTTCACTGTGAAAACTGCAGCAACTTTTGCGAGCAACAACAAAAAATCCTTATGATCGTGTCTTGGGTTTTGAGTTCCCCCTACAGTACAAATACACCTTCTGAGGTCATGCATTCTGTACTAGCCCCACTGGCTGGGTGTGCATCCTGAATTCCCCAGCAGCCTCCAGGGAATTCATAATCTTGCCCCCTCTGCTAACCCTCCCCTGGCTGGCAATCTTTATTCTGCATGGAAGGAAAAAGCATCAGATCAGAGCAGCTGCCCTCAGGTGAGGGGAGCAGGTATTGAGCTCCATTAGCGAAACCCCACAGATCAAAGCTATTGACAAGCTGCTGGGAAAGGAGGCTTACAAAGGCAGAGCTGGATTCCCAGCCCTTCACAAAGATGACAACAATGGAAATAGCACAGGCTGGGAGCACTTTCAAGTAACAAGACATCTTACCAAGACTATGAGAATTTGAAAGATTCTCTGACTACTCCTCCCTGGTTTTATCCATCACTGAAAAGTAAAAACACATCACAACAATTATCTATTTTCAGATAATAAGCATGCTAATTCAAAGGGCACAAACCTAGTCATAATGCTGTCTATAATGCCACAAGCTATGCAGAACCACAAGAAAATGCCACATCCAACACAAATGTACAAGGCAAGGCAGTAGAAACTGGAGAAAGTGACTATTCCTCATTCCTTAGAACAGAGTATTATAGCTGCTCATGGACTTTGACCACGCAAAATAGTTACAAAACACTTCACATACCTTATTATTTTCCTCTAATTTTATAGTCAGTGCAGTACCTCGGGACTCTTCATATCTAGTAGAAACCAACTAGACAGACCATGCTGGAGAAACTAGTTTCTGTCCTTCCTGGTCCTTAAAAACCCTCTGAAACAATCAGTGCCAATTGTTACATGAGGCTTTAATGGTGATCAGGTGTGCAGCAACAGTGCCTATTTTGAAAGCAAAGTCACAGCAGCTGGGAAGTGTTTTGTACCCAGAAACAAAGCATCATACAGGCAATAGTGGGGGCATCATATACCCTGAAATATGGAAGTTAGAACCATGATTGCAGCATTTGAAAGCCAACAAAAATATAAATATGCTGGGATTCACCCAAAGCTGTGAGGTAACTGGTAACACATGTTTTCCTCAGTCCTTGCCCCAAAAAATCCACACATGCTATGCTGTGAGAATACACCAATTGAACTGGTAACTGATCTAGTTCCAGCCCCCCTGCCTTGGGCAGGAACACCTAGAACAGGCTGCTCAAAGCCCCTTCTAAGCTGGCCTTGAACACTTCCAGGGATGGGATATCCACAGCCTCTCTGGGCAACCTGTGCTCAGTGTCTCACCACCCTCACACTGAGGAATTTCTTTCTAATATCCAATCTAAGCTTGCTCTCTTTCAATTTAAAGCCATTACTCCTGGGGTACCCCAGAACTGGACACAGCATTCTGAGTGGGCTCCCACCAGAGAGGAGCAGAATCCCCTCCTGTCCCTGCTGGCCACGCTGCTCTGGATGCAGCCCAGGATACAATTGGCTTTCTGGGCTGTGGGCACACATTGCCAGGTCATAATGAGCTGTTTATCCATGAACGCCCCTAAATTCTTGTCCTCAGGGCTGCTCTCAGTGCATTCTCTGCCCAGCCTGTGTTTGTGCTCAGCCCACCTGCAGGATCCTGCCCACCAGGCCTTGTTGTTCTTGAGGTTCACAGCTCTCACAGCCCTACCTCTGAAGCCTGTCAAGGTGCCTGTAGATGGCTGCCCTTCCCTCAAAAGTCATAATTTCCAGTTTACGTTGTTGCAACAAAATGAATGCTGTGCACTCACTATGAACCTAGGCTGACCCCCTGCTTTTCAGCCTGATGTTCTTAGTCTGGCAAACTCCTTTACTTTGTTTTTGGATTATCTTTTGCAATAAATAACAAAGTTAGAATAGTGACTACCCCAAAGAATAAAAACATCATTTTATAGAGAAGTCATTTATCATCTGTAAAGTGAAGTCCCTAAGCCTTAAAAAAAAAAAAAAGGAAATGGATTTGCATGGGTGTTGTCCCCCTAACAGATTACTTACATTGTTTTCAGGTTTCTTCATGGAAAAAAACCTGAAATATATCTAAATAAATGTAGCTCATTGTACTAAGATTTTAAAAAAATAATTAATAAGGTCTTAGTATTAGTTATAATACTAAGACCTTATTAATCCCAAATTCAGTCCCACATTAAAACATACTATGTATTGTTAAAACATACTATATATTGTTTTGATCATCCTGCGAGCCCTGGGGTAATTTTTACTCCCTTACTCTGAGCAAAGTTCTCTTTTTGTCATTTTTAGCTTGGGTGAAGGGAAAACTGTCTGGTACAAGGGGACAGTAAGTTGAAGTCAAGAAGCACAACCTCAGCCCTGCATGTGGGAACAAGCTTCGTAACCTGCTCTGAATGCAGCTGAAGGCTCACAGATCTAGAGGCCAATTCATTTGCTGTCCTCTGCTCGCTACGGATGAGCGGAGTTTAATCACAGAACAAACCCGGGAATATCCGTGCTGCTGTTCCGGGCTCTGGAGCCTGCCCGTGGGTTCTGTGCGCTCGGCTCTCCATCTAGCGGGGAGCTGCCGCCTCCGGATCCCGGCTGGAGCAGGGAGCATCAGCCGTGGGGAATGGGCTCGGGGGGGTGGCACTGCTCTGTACTCACGTTTGGTAAGGAAAAACCCGCAAACATCCCTGTCGGACGGGCCGGGAGCCGCACTGCCCCGCCCCGGGCTGTCACGGTTCCAGGGAGCCGGGGGTGCCCGCTTGGGCACACTCACACAGGTTCCCCCGCTGGCTGGAACCCGGCTTCCCCACAGCCATGTCCCACTCCTCTGGATCCTCAAAGAACCTCTGATCTATTTATATATATATATATATATATATATATATATATATATATATATATATATATATATATATATATACTATATCTACTGTGAAAGTATAATCACAGTATTATACTTTATTAATTATACTATATATTATACAGTTTTATATAGCATGTACAGTATATTATATATACTGTATTATATATATATACAGTGTATATATATATATACAGTATATATATATTGTATTATATATTATATATAGTATATACAGTATTATATAGTATATATAGTATAATATTATAATCTACAATATCATAATGTTATATTATAATAATGTATATTTTTATAATATTAATCATAATTTATATATTATACTAATATAATATATAGTATTATAATATACAGTGTTATACTTTATTTATTAATTTAATGTTGGTGCAGCAACACCATAACAGCTGGAGTTGTGCTTCCAACAAGCACACTTGAACAAAGCATTATACTTTCACAGTATATATATATATAATACTTTCACAGACATTTACAGTTTCACAGTCATTTACATTTTCACAGTCTGTGTGCCCGTTCCAGTGGTGATATTTAGTCTGGGATCTTTTTGCTGTTTATTAGCTCCTGCTGAGTCTCAGGGTGACCAGTCACTCCTTGGCATGGTCACAGCCCCTTGCTGGGGGCCCCTGGCATTCCCCCCACCCAGGGCACAGCCTGTAGCCACCATCACTATGTGTATTCCTCATCAACTCTGTTTTAATTGAGCATTTACTTCTGTTTTAATCAGCATTTTACTTCAAGGAAAAAGAAATAAAAAGAAAACTTTCAAGGTATTGAACCACTGCCCTTACAAGTAATAAACGTAACAGAATTAAGGCAAACAAGATTGCCGTGGAGTGGTAATGATTATCAATACAAAATTATGAAGGATTCTCGAAAGTCACTTATTGATCAACTGTTAGATCATTTAACTACTCATCTAATGTGAGGATGGTGAATCCAGTTTTCCTTACCTAAAACTGTTAGCTGCAGAATAAGAAGAAAGTAAGAGAGTGTATAGCCCCTCCCATTTATGTTCCTATTTGGATTTTTGTGAGAAAATGTTAACACTTCCATGTCAGGTTGCATATCACATGCCTGTATCTCCAGAGGGTGGACTGATAGCACCGAGCATACTTTCCCCACTCTTCAAGCTCTGTGCATATATATAATATATTGCACCAGATGTTCCAAGCCTCTCCCTTTTCAGGTTTCTGTAATGCCTCTAGCATGGGCTGGGCAATGCACTACAGCACTGTCTGCAGGTAAATGCACTTTAATAAATTAGATCTTCCCTGCTGATGTGAAAATTACGCTCCCCTTTCCACAGCATTCCTGTTGCATGACATACCCCAAATGCTGCATGTGTCAAGGCTACAGGTTCTGTCCCTTGTGTGTTCATCCTTGCTGGAGGTGGCTCTGCTTCCCTCACCTGTCCCTGGCTCACCACAGCATTCCCAGGCTAGAGCTGGCCTATGTTGGGGCCATCAGAAAAATCAGTCTGTGGCCTGAAATATGCATCACCCAAAGTCATCTTGGTTTTGAGGCTTGAGTTGGCCACTTCAGGTCTGCCCTTTCAGAAATGGTTCAGTAGAACTGTTTACTGCTTTCCAGCAGTCAGTCCTGGCCCACAGGGAGAAAAGGTCCACAAGACAGCTGTGAACACACACAGGTATGGCTTTTTAGGACTGGATTCTCCTTTAAGTACTGGACTGAAGCAGCAAATAACCTAAATGGGAATGTACATGAATGGCATGCATGGCACACCCCCATCTGCAAAGGGCATGCTCCAGAAGAGCTCTGTGTAGAAGTCAGAGCACAAGCTAAAAAAAAAACAACAGGCTCCAAACTAATAGTGACTGTGTCAGCATTGCTCTTGAAGGGAGAGAAAATTTTCAGCCAGTACCACTTTGAACAAGTTAAAAGTAATTTCCCTTGGAAATTGGTGGTCAAAATACCCTTCAGCCTACCCCCACAACTTATCACTTTGCTCTTACTTTTATGATGCTGTTGTACTAAGATGTGCAGCACTTGCACAGCAAAGAAGATCATAATTGAGTCTACACTCACCAGACAGTTTATTACTGAGTAGCAGTGCCAACACACCTCAAAACGAGGCACTTCTTTACAAACAGTGACAAGTGTAAGTATAGCAGTGTGCATGCTGCTCATTCCTGTTTAAAGATTTTGATTTAATAGCAATCAGTTTCTGCTGTGCTTGACATCCTGAAACTTACTAATTCCTTTCTTCAGGGATGTTTGCCTCATCAGCCAACTTGGTTTTGTTTCTCTAAGCCCTTAAAGAACTGAAAAATATGATGGATCCAGGGTATGGAGCTAGACATGCAACTGAGTGGATTATTGAGTAGATGGAGTTTCCAACAGACTGGAGATAAGCAAGCACAGAAGCCTCTGAACACCCAAATATTTGTCTTGTTTTTTAAATGTTTGTATCTGGCAAAGCACAAGGATGGGTAAAGAGTGCCCAACTCCAGACTGATAAACATCAGAAGGGACACTTCCATACTTCATTGCTGTGCATAAGCATTTCAAGTTAGTCCTGCCTATCACATGACACCTTGACTTGCATTTCATAAGCAAAAAAAGAAAAAAAAAGGTTTTAACATTTTCAGGAGCTGAAAATGCAATTACAAAAATCTGTTTTATTTCAAGTTACTGTTTAAGAAAAATATGAAAACAAAACCAAAAAACCCAAAACCACAGGTCCTTACAACACTTAAACCAAGTGGCTTATCTCAGCCTTTATTAGAATAATTACAACTAAAAGAAACATGGTGCTTCTATTTTCACAGCAGAACACGCACCATAGGAAGTAATGAGCTACAAAGCTATAGCAATACAGTGGAAAAAAATAAAATTAAATAAACCAAACCCAAAGCTTGCTGCAGACATTACAGCTTCTTTAAAATGAAAACCACAGGGCAGAGTGCAAGGCAGAGGCAGCAAGAGCATCGAGCTAAGCTCAGAGAACTGGGAGCCTGTCACACCAAACACGGGATCAGCCAGCTGTGTCCTAAGCCACAGTGAAAGCAGCAGGTGGGCAAGTGAAGACGGTGTTGTGTTTGTTTCCCAGTCCTGCTCAGCTCCCCCTGCCGGCACAGCAGGCAGGTGACAGCGGGCACGGTCACTGAGCCATCTGTGCCTCCATGGCCTGTGCTGTCCACTCAGGGGCTGTCTGACTGATCTTCTCCAGCAGGTTGTTCACCTGGAAACACAGGGACTGAATCTGCTTGTCCCAAGTTGGCAAAGCTTCACGGGCTGAAAAGAAAAAACAACCAATACTGAACAAAGTAAGTCTTAGCAATTCCCTTGCCTTGTCAACTGCAACCTTTCCTTTTGCCACTGCCCTCACCGAGCTCACAGAGGAAGCCTTCCCTGCGGTGACACCAGGATCACTTCTGTACTCAAAGGCTGCAATTATTTTGGCTGCATGTTACAAGCCTAACTCCTGCACTGAAGCAGAGTGGAACAGCGAACGTCCTGGTAAACCTGTTCCCAGAAGGAGACTGATGGAATAAATTCACTCTTTCCTGTGGGTAAGAGGATGCAAAGCCCTCTGCAGGGAGTGGGGGAAGTGTCAAGGTTGTCCTTTGTGGCCAACTCTGCCACCTCCTAGCTACAGCAGGACGAGCAAGCTCACTTCAGGCAGAAGGGATTATTAATAAACCTAATTTCCTGATCCTGGCAGGAACCACCTCAAAAGCTCACTCTGAAAGATGCTAAAAAATAAATTATATTGTGGTTGCACTTACTCTCGAAGTGAACAATTCCGTCAATCTGATCAATAAATCCGTTCATGCGACCCTCAGTTATCATCTGAGATGCAATCTTCTCTGCCTAGAGTAACAAGGAAAGATGTCAGAAATTTAGTCCATTCTCAGAGGAGTTAGAAATTATTCACACTTAACAGTCTTATGGGTTTTTAACAACACAGGGGGGGAAAGAACCTACAGACAGCACTCATTAAATGATTAGATAAACTATCAGTGGCATCTAACTCCACTGTTGCTCATTCCACATTGTGCTGCTCTCTTAAGATGTGCTGAATACTTCACCTTCCTTGTAACACAGAATGTTTAATCATTCCCTAATTTTAACTAGTTTTCCTAATATTTATCACAGATGTTTTCTCATGCCATTCATGCTCCTTGTTTAAAAAGGTAGGAAATGGATACCTTGGCTGCAGGGATCTCCAGTAATGCTCCGAGCTCTTCAAAGGTAATGTTGTTGTAAAGTTTGCTTGCAGATAGTAAGTTGTGTTCAATAACAGCTCTGTCCAGAATACTGGAACCTTTAGGGTTAGATGAGGAAAAAAAAACCCAAAACATTACTGTAAGATTGACAGATTGGTTTATACAGTAGAACAAATGAAAAAATGC